>NW_013665693.1:596131-609046 GCF_000517525.1 Limulus polyphemus | reverse complement strand
AGCAAGTACACCAGCGATAGGAAAATTAGTATCGGCATTTTACTTATCTGACATCCAACTAGTTTATAGTATTGATAGAAAGAAAAGCAAGTACACCAGCGATAGGAAAATTAGTATCGGCATTTTACTTATCTGACATCCAACTAGTTTATAGTATTGATAGAAAAGAAAACTGATACAGAAAAGCCAGTACACCAGCGATAGGAAAATTAGTATCGGCATTTTACTTATCTGACATCCAACTAGTTTATAGTATTGATAGAAAGAAAAGCCAGTACACCAGCGATAGGAAAATTAGTATCGGCATTTTACTTATCTGACATCCAACTAGTTTATAGTATTGATAGAAAGAAAAGCCAGTACACCAGCGATAGGAAAATTAGTATTAGCATTTGACTTATCTGACATCCAACTAAACCTTTTTATTTTGTCACTGAGATCATTATAAAATGGCTTTCTACACGTGATTCTGTCCTTTACGTTCCTACATACGTAATAGACTAGGTTGTAGCAGAGTCAATGAATATTATTACGTAAGATCAGAAACTTCTGGTAAAGGTATTTTACTTTAAACCAACTTACGCTTTTATAGCTTAGTTAACTTTTTTTCATTTCCATTTTTTTAGAAAGTCTATAAAAACCTTTCTATTCTGAAAATAAATTATATAGAAAGTGCTTCCGAATGAATGTACGATTTTAAAACAAAACACTTTCAAACGAAGAGAAATATAAGAAACATGTGATCAAGTACCTCTTGGTCTGGGTACTCCTCAGCTTTGATACCACCTACACTTCATCCCTACCCCCCCCCCTCCCCTTGATCCCGAGTAACTATGAAAAAGAAGGAAGGTAAGAGACATGATGTAAAGTACCTGTTGGTCTGCGTTCCCCTCGGGTTTAATACTACCTCCACATGACCTCCCTCGACCTTAATTAACTTTACAACAATCCATCCGAGTACATAATTGTTAAGTACCCTGATGCTATCCCAATGGGTTTTTGTGCTATTGGTCTTTCTAAGCATGGCTTGGAAGCCACTTTCGCATACTATGGCGGGTATATAGAAAATTTGTCAAAATGAGTAGTCTGAAACTGACCTCGCTGTCCTTCGTAGTAGCTTAAGACAATAGAAATTGTCAAGATGTCGGTTAATAGAGCGTAATCATGGACATCATAATTGAACATAACGATAACGGAGGATGTAGTTTTCAAAGAATGCATGATTGCGATTTACCCTCGTTACAATGTACGTTAAGTTAGGAATTACGAGTTACTCATATTCAAAATGTGACATTAATGACTATTTTGCTTTGTCAAGAGTTGTGTCTAAATATTTTTTTTTCGTAGTTGAAAAAGGAAACTATGGGAAAAAGCACTTTAGGTTAGGTTAGGTTATACAAAACGTACAAAGCACTTTAGTAAAAGCTATAAAATATCCTATCATCTACTCACTTAACCAAAACCGTATGGAATTACTTCTCCAGATGTCATTTTGTTCGTACGATTGACCAATTGTATGTTTTTATTTATTTACTTATTGGATATAAAAATAATAAAGAAAAGCTTATGAGCTTCTCAAGAGAAAAATCTGGAAAACAAACATGAAAGTTTTACTAAAAAATAAGGTAATGTACACTATATATATTTACCTTAAGCCAGTATTACATTATCAGCGCCCTCTTGTGGAGCTCTATGGTTTGACAGTCGGTTGATAAATGTGTAATTCACACTTTCGTATGTGCACTATATATATAGCCCCCCAGTGGCACAGCGGTATGTCTGCGGTCTTACAACGCTAGAATGCGGGTTTCGATACCCGTGAGGGCAGAGCACAGATAGCCAATTGTGTAGCTTTGTGCTTAATTACAAACTAACAAACAAACACTATATATATATATATATATCTTTACCTTAAACCAGTATTACATTCTCAGCGCCCTCTTGTGGAGCTATACGGTTTGACAGTCGGATGATAAATGTGTAATTCACACTTTCTTATAACGTAACCATACACCTTAAAACGAATCAATCTTGCGTCCGTGAGAACTGGAGATAAAGAACCACAGTCTGGTTGCTTATATCTAAAATATTGAGACATTTTATTACTGGAAAACTCCATAATTTCATATCTTCCCGAGAGTTGAAAATTTTACGCATAACAAACGAAATTAATATCACTAAAGAAAACGTCTTGCAATGGAGATTCTCTTTAGAAAGAAAATGCTTGATTCTTAAAGAAAAAAAGTATCATTTCGAGAATATTTTCACTATTGTTATAAAGTCATATTATGGTTGGATGAAAGTTTTAAGGAGACTGAATTTTTTGTAGTTAACATGGGATCTGTTACATCTGTTACAGGAAGGGCGTGGTTACATCTATTACAGTGGGATTGTGTCGCAGCGTCATTTAATGAAATAAATTTTATTTTATTTTGCAATTCGTTAAAACGTTTACATGTTTTTATATTACTTTTTGTTATGTTAAAATCAATTTTTTTTAAAACTATTAAAAATATTAGATAATTTACATTTCTAACAAATATCATTAATACCAAAAGTAGACATACAACTGGTGTCGCTGCTTGACATTAGAATTACTGTAGCATTATTAGCTCTACTTAAAAACGTGAAATACGTCAAAATAAAGAGTATATCAAATACAGTGTCTACAAATGGTTGTACACTTTTTAAAATGTAACACCTTTTCGTCGGAGAAAGATCAAGTCATACAATAAAGTATTTGTTGGTTAAAAACTCTTCATTATGCCTTCTCTCCAGCCTAAATCAGATTTCGAACTTTTGCCAAACTGTGGTCGTTCAGCAATAATTTTTTGTGGTACCCAGAATTGAAATCTGTTGTTACATCAGCCAATTTCGAGTCACATATGTGCAGAACCACGGAACATTACAACAGTTTAAAGACACCAGAACTGTAGATTCTAAAGGAAGTACAGGACGACCTGTCTTGTATATTTGGACATGTATTGCATAGTACTTACATATCTGAACAAGCTGGCGAACTGGTGTACTTCTTTCAAAACAGTACTTCGCCACATTTTGTACTTTGTGCAGACAAGGCACTGGACCATGTCCCACCTAACCGCTGAATGACTGTATACGATACTGTTACTCTGGGTTCCTCGCTCTTCAGACCTAGTGCCTCTGGATTTTTAGCTGTGGAAACTCAGAAAGATTCCACTTTACATTCTACATCCAGTTATATTTGTCGATATCAAAATTCGTATCAGAAAAAGAGTTCATACAGTTCCAGAACTCGTGCTTGTCAGTATATTCGATGAATGATATAGAGACTTGCAAAAGTGAATTGAGATTGACTGTAGAGATGGTATTAAAAATCTGAGAGTTACATAGACCAATAAGTATTTTATCCCATGTCTCTAATCTTCCTTCTTTTTAATCATATACAGTTTTATGCCCAACTCTCTGTAACGCAAAAATTAAAATCGACTTACTGATTTTCTCTAAAAAATGTGAGTAGTTTAAGATACTTTATTAAATGTTTCTGAAAAAAAACTAGATTGACACTATGTTATTCTAAACACTTGAAGTTTATAAACATCTTACCACTTATAAGTGAAAAGATGCAGCCTAAACCGACTTTCTTAATGCCTCTAAAAAGTTATAGTTTAACACCATCTTACCCCGCTGTTTGTTAAGACTTTCAATTTAACACCATCTTACTCGCTATCTGTTAAGACTTTCAAGTTAACACCGTCTTACTCACTATCTGTAAAAATATCCTGTTTAAAACCATATTCTTCATTGGTTTTGAAAACGTAAAGCCTAAAACCTTCTTACTACCTCTTACTCAAATTTTGCTGTCTAATGCTATGATGCTCTCTGTCTCTGAAAACGAGCAGTGTAAGTAACACCTTTTTCTTAGCCTTTGGAAACAACTTATTTCACATCTATGAATCTGTGTGTTGTTCCCTGTCTCTGAAAATGTACAATTTAAGTAACAGCAACATTTTCATAGTTTCTGGAAATAAAATCATTCCTTGTCTACGAAATTGTGTTTTGAGACTGTGTTGTTCCCTGTCTCTGAAAACGTGCAATCCAAACCATTTAGTTCTTGGACACAAGGCTTCAATATAACACATTTTGGGAAATAGCTCGCTGCTTATTTCTGAATTTATACAGATACTTTAGTCGTGGTGGATTGATAAAATTGTTTACCAAACACTGAAAAATATACGAAAGATCTATTGACATTTTACTTACGCATATTCATACGCGACGCCTGGAATTTTGTAGTCCAAAATATCTTCCTCAATATGATATGTAACGAAATGTGTAGGTAGAAGGATGGGAAGGGGAATGCCAGCAGATTAAACATGCATGAAGACCATGGAAAATAAACGTAAAGTTATTGTTAATCATTTATCACTGCTTTCTCCACTCATTTTCTGGCTTGTCGAGAGCTCGCTTTTAGATATTTACACAACATTAAGTGTGTGATCTATCTTGAAGACACGTTTCTTGACTCAGTGTTCGTGTTTCAGCATTGCATCTACCTAAGACACACAACCATGAACTGTCAACGAATGATTAATGGTTAATCTCCTAGTCTTTTCTAGTACATATATTTTGTGGAGTTTCGGATTTTCTTTTCTTTGAAAATGGCTGCTTTTGATAGGTAAGTTTATTGACGAAAAGGATAATTGTACGGTTTTCTTGTCATCCCAAACGTCAGGACTCTCGTGATATTTGTATGTTTACAGTTTCATAAGAACAAAAACCTGGAAAAGTAAAGAATACTCTTCTACTCAATTCTTGGTTATTGATTGGCAAAAAAGTTCGTAGTTTTGGAAACCCATTGCTTTTAACAAAGTAAACATCCAAAACTGGTAAACAAAATTTAATAACTAATTAAGAAAATTTGGTATGAAAAGCATAACAGTCCTTAATTTTGCCTGTTAGAGTGAAGGAAAGGCAAATAATCACCAGCACCCACCGCTAACTCTTGGACTACTCTTGCTTGATTGAATGATGGAATTTGACCGTTGCTCTTATAACACATTAACAACCCGAAAGCAAAGAATATATTTTAGAGGCATCGGGTCACGAACTGTGGACTCCCAAATTCACAGTCCGAGTACGCTAATCAATAGGCCACGCCTAAGCAGAAAAGTTTATAATGTATACAATTGTATAATACAGTTAGAAGCAACCGATTGAATAGTATTTAATGCTTTATGACATGACTTAATTAAAGCATAAAATACAAGTACAGTTTCAATTAATATTTTGTATATAATAAAAAAAATCTTTGAAAAATTTATCTCTTAATAAATATCATGTTAATTAAAACTATTTTTTTACGGTTGCTTTTACATCAGGTTTTTCTGTGCAATCGTTAAAGAAAAAAGGCAATCAAAAAATTTAATCTTACTTCTTTGATCACGATATCTTAGGGTGCAAAACAAGGGTGCAATAATACCAATAAAAAAGGGTTGGGTGAAATGAACACAAATGATGATTATACGCAAGATAAATGTCACTTCATAAGAGTGAGTTACACATGCTCAAACAATTGTGTATTGTCGTGGCAAATTCCTACCCACTCAACAATGCAGCAACGACAAAATTATGACTGAAGGAATATGTCACAGTTTCAACCGAAGAGAAGTATTCATGCAGTGACGTCATTAGGCAAAGCAGAGCAATTAATAGAAGGAAGCTTTTAGTGTTCTCAGCAACGAGTTCTGAAATCACACTTCAATCCAACTCAAAGTAACACCCATATTCGTAAAATGATGGCTACAGTTATGAAAATAGGACCTTCAGACTTATTGTAATGAATCTGGATCTATCTTTTCGTATCTGTTAAAATAATACAAGAACAAACAAGGACTTTAAAGTGGCGAAGACTCACTAGCCAAAAATGTACAAGTATATAGTCATAATTCAAAATGAACGGCTGTTTTCACGACAATACTGTATAAAAATAAAGTATTAGATCCAACAAGTTTTAGAAAACGAGTTGACACTTTTTATAAAATTCATTATTATTTTCCTTTTGACGGAACCTAAAACAAGTACTCGAGACGTATGTAGTTCCGAATGAGAGAATATTCAATATTTCATCTCCCTACATTCTTTTATTCATCAACATTCAAAATTTATTGAATACTTTCTAAAACTATTTTGTCTTTATATCCAACAGAGTTTTCAGAAAATTGGAAAACATTTATGATTAATTTTCAGTAGAAGTTAAAGTAAACGACTAGCATTTAATAGACTACCCTTTAGTATAGCGGACTGAAAAACTACATCTTTCATTAGCCAGCTTCAGATGTCAAAGCTAAACCATGCTTGAAAGTTGATAATTACTTACGATAGTAGTTGATGAGCTGGTTGCAGCTCAAAATATTACAAGTTACAGGAAGAATGTTTAGTAAATCGAATCAATATTGCAAACTTAAGACTAGATGCTGGTAATGTATATCGAAGTATAATGATAATAATTATTATTGGTATAAACACACTAAACTGGGTGCCAAACAGAAGGTATACCCCAATCATAAATTACCAAAACGCCTGAAGGTCAATGTGATTTGTCCTGTACAGAAATCGTATATTATCAAATCTAACTTTCAAACGCTCCACACTTAGCTAGTATGTTTTTTTTATGTGCATTCAGTTTTTCTTATTTTCTTAAATCATACAATTATTGACCATTATGATTTATGCCTCACCTGCAGTAAACTGTCTTGGCTCGTCTCACCTTCATAATGATTTTGATTCAAATATATGTGATATACCAATTTTAACTGCACCTAGTAATAGTTACACTCTTGTAACTAGTAATAGTTACACTCTTCACTTTTGTCTGTACGTTCAATTATTTATCTTTTTCTTTAGTTTCGTGAGCATGGGTGAAATTTTGTTAGATTTTTGAGATTTCGTTTCAAGATTATAACACATTTAAACAATAATCATAATATAACATTGTTTACACTTGTGCCATCTAGTGACAAAAAGCTATCTCTATATAGTAGTGTTACCATATAAAATGTTTGATGGCTAATGTAGTTATTTACTTAGGACTTTGCGAATATCACTTGTAGCACATAAGGTCATATTATTCGAAAATATACTCTTTGTTATAGCTTTGAGTTTTAATTGAACTATGTGTATAACCGCTTGCATATAGTTTTTGTTTGCTTGTTTGTTTTAGCACAAAGCTACACAATAGGCTATCTGCGCTCTATCCACCATGGAGAATCGAACTCCGGATTTTAGCGTTGTAAGTTCGTAGATTTACCACTGACCCACTGGATATCCGCTAAGGACGTAAACTAGTGTATTTACTTTTTACTCTGATGAAGCGATAATTTCATTTTGGTTAAGAAATTATATTTGTACTTTTACTTATTGTAAACCCACTGTGTAGCTTTGTGCATAACAACAAACAAACAAGCAATTTTTATTGTAAGAAAAAAATCACCTAAGCAACATAAGTTGCCATAGAAACAACGTTTGAATCACCACATCTTAGTTTTAAATATATATACGTACACGTAGATATAGTGTTTGTATTGAGTTAGAATCCTGAACTTCATCGTCATTCTCCTACACACACGTATATATACGTACACGTAGATATAGTGTTAGTATTGAGTTAGAATCCTGAACTTCATCGTCATTCTTCCTATAATATTTCTTTTACATTATTTCTTCGCGGTCGCTGCTTTATACATAGATTGAGCCAGCTTTTTTACGTCAAGTACAACAAACGAAAAACTGTTATTTGATGTAATGCCCTTTCAGCATTTCTAGTCCCGCCCACAAGCCGCGATCCTAACACTATAACCGATCACCTCAGCCATCAAGGATCGTAAGCTGTCGCGCATGTGATTAATGACATGAGCACATAAAATTCAAGTGTACATTGTTCTCTTTCACACACACCGATAATCCATCATTTTCGGGCTTGAATATTAAGTTCACCAAAGATAAAACTGAAAATGCGATATCACCAACAGGGGGCGACGGTGACATCTGGAAACCGACAAGCCTTTGGGGGGGGGGGACAGTGTAAGAGTAGAACCTCTTATCGGAACTATTATGATGAAAACTCAGAAAGACTGATGTTTTAAAAATATGGTTAGGCTTATGTTTCTTCTCTTTTACAAAAAAGAACTTTAGATGTTACGAAAGTTTACCGTCTACACAAAAGATGCTCTTATAAGCCAGGTTAATTTTCAAACGTCAAGGCAGACTGTTCTTGGAGTAAAATAAGTAAAGCAAGTTTGAATATGAATATAGATGGCGTGATTACTAATAAATATGTCTCAAAAAATGGCGAGCTTAAAGTTTATGATGTCATTGATATACATGAGAATTTCACCTCTTATCATAATCCTGTGGTGGATCAGCGGTAAGCCTGAGGGCTCATAACACTAAAAATCAGGTAGCGATACCCGCGATTGACAGAGCACGAATGAATTATATCACACACACACACACACACACACACACACATATATATATAAAGTACAATGCTTAAGTTTGTATGCCGAAGGTCACGTTTAGTGATTTCAATCATACTGGTCGTAATGTTTACGATGGCTCTGCAACGGGTCTAGTCTCGTTTTGAGTCGGTGGTATTGAAATTGTGAATAAAGCCTATTACATCAAACCCAAGACACTTACACTGTAATCATTATTGTTCAACTATACCGTTAAAGAGAAGTAACTCACACAGGGAAGTAATATGCAGATTAGGATATTGCTAATATTACACATCGTCAAGTAGATTACACGGCAG
This sequence comes from Limulus polyphemus, assembly GCF_000517525.1. Lineage (NCBI taxonomy): Eukaryota > Metazoa > Arthropoda > Merostomata > Xiphosura > Limulidae > Limulus > Limulus polyphemus. The sequence continues at coordinate 600,252 of NW_013665693.1, read as the reverse complement.
AAGAAATAGTAACACAAGATGACACTGTTTTTCTGAGCCACTTAAAATCAACTCTGGGAACGAGAATGACTTGAAGAAGTGGAGGATTACATTATTATTATTTTTTCATTAATCAGTGTTCTTTCTCATTCACCTCTGAAGTGCCATTCTTTCAAGAATATACATTTATTTACAACTAAAAAGAGGTAGTAAACCTCATCTAAGTAGACGCAGATTGAATTCATTGTTTCATGCCACTAGCATTAGGATTAGTATATATATCGTAAAATTTACGTGAGATAAAGTAAGGATTTTCTGGCCGTGGTCACCAAGTGCTTGCGTTGCAAGCGTTCAACCTAGCATTCGCTACTGCATTTAGCACGCTTAGAGTTTTGGAGTTGATTCACTTACCATCGAAACATGACGAAATACAGATTATATTGAAAGCCACTTTAAGGCAGATTTTACATAGTTGACAACCAAACTTTGCAAAAGTATAAGCACTGAACTATTTTTTTATTCACATTCACATTACTAAAGCTATTGTTGTTAAGCACAAAGCTATACAAAGGGCTATCTGTGCTCTGCCCACCACGGGTGTCGAAACCCGGTTTCTAGCAGTATAAGTCCGCAGACATACCACTGTGCCACTGGGGGACCATATTAATACTTGCACCAATTTTTTATGTTGCTGGACAAAGACTGGACAAATTGTAAAATTTTCTGGAAAACTTCACGTGGCTCTAGAATTAAAAGTTAATAAAGTTGGTGAATGATATTTTCCAGATCCGTTCTGGATGCGCGTAATGTTCAGGATAAAGCAAAACATTTGCCATTTTTAATTCTGGAAAAAAAGTAATAGGCATACACATTTTATGCATAATGAGCAAACTATGTAAACAGAAAAACTTCAGTAGGTTTTTTTCTTTTTCTTCCTCCAGTAGATCAGTGGTAATTTACGTAATCATCCGGGGGTCCATTCTGCCCATTCTGTAACCTTGCGCTAAAAACAACAATAACTGACCCTGTATGGCCTGGTAATTAGGGCGCTTGACTCGCAATCTGAGGGTCGCCCATCAAACATGCTTGCCCTTTCAGCCGCGGGGGCGATATAATGTGACGGTCAATCCCAATGATTGGTGATGAGTAGTTGCCTTTCTTCTAGTATTTCACTGCTAAATTAGGGACGGCTAGCGCAGATATCCCTCGTGTAGCTTTGCGCGAAATTCAAAACCCACAATTTTTTTTATTTATTTAGGCCATAAATCTACCGGTTTGTTTGACGAAAGGACCTAGTTATCTACATCAAATTTATTCGACCTAATACAGAGCATTCAGTATCATCGGTTTATATCGTTGTCTATCTCATTAGCGAAGAACAGAGAAGGACTGGGTCACATTGGGTCCTTAACGAAAAAGAAACAAGGTTCAAAGTTTTCGTTATTAATTTGATTTTGGGCATTGTTGAGACTTTTGGTTCGAATGTTAACTAGTTGCTGACACGTGAATTGTATTTTAAGCGTCGTTCCTGGGATAACATCAGTAATTTTGTTGAACATTTTTTTTAAAGCCACCATGTTATTAACCCTTGTTATTCGTAGCATTAGTCTATTTGTAGTCGTGGCGGATTATGATCATTTTTAGTTTTCTTTTAGTCACTTGTCATTTGTTGCTTTACGATGATAGAGTAGCTTAAATCTTTTAAGTTTGGAGTGTCTTAATGTTGGATAGAAATTCAGGACAAGAGATTAAGAAAGATTATTGATGACAGGGTGCTAAGAATATGCATCAGTATAACACGTGTAAGGTGGGTCGTAGCTATCAGAAGATGCACCATGAAGCATGAGAACTGGCAATCAGATTGGATCACAATCGATATTGGTCTGTCTCAAGGTCTGTCTCACTATTTTCACCAGTCCTCGATAACACCTGTGGGAAATACTTTTTTATTCCTGTAAACTCCCAGTGGAGCATAGGGCCACAACAACACCTCGCCAACGGAAGGTGTTGTTGCAGTTACTTGTAGCAGGTTGGTTTTTACGGGGTGGAGTTGCTAGCCCCGCGCCCAGCCCTCCTCCTTTCTCATCCTGGACTTGGGACCAGGCAAAGGCGGAGGTTGGCATGTTTGGTGTGACGGGGATTCGAACCCGTGACCCTCAGACTACGAGTCGAGCGCCCTAACCACCTGGCCATGTCGGGCCCAAAGAGTCTCTTAATACCCGAAAAACAATTTTCTTTACAACTCTTTATTAGAGAAGCTAAAGAAGTAAAGCCGTTTTGAATAACATCTTGACCATCTCTGTGCTACTGTCTTAGTGGTGATGTTTCACTGTCATATTCTTCTTATTCTGGCTCAAATGAAGCATTGGTTTTTTTTTCTCTGATTGCTCTTTAACTTTAACAACATCATTTTATTTTCTCTCTGGTACACTACTTTCACCACGTCAGCTATATTTCAACCCTAGGATAATGACTCTACCTGACATACATGTATACTTACTTTCAACCTCAAAGTAGAACTCTAATAGAATCAATGTTAGTAGAATCTCTACTTGATTACACAGTAAATAATTAGAACATAGATTACTCATTGGGTTATATGGTATTTCATACTGCTTCTAGAATGTTCTTGAAATTTCCAAAATATTCTGAAAAATTTGCAAATGGTACATGGGGGGGGGAAGAATCCTGTTGGAGTTGGTGTAGAACTATCAACACAGCTGGAGATCAGGTATCATACCTGAAGTATGGACTGATGTCTTTATTAAATCTTTGCCAAAACTCATGAGGGATTGCTATAGTTTCAAAGCCCATTGAATTATGTTACCACAAAACACCAATGGCAACATATGAGCGAAATCTATAGCTAGAAAGTTTGCCTATCAGGTTGAATCGCTGATACCCTCATTATTAGGTGGTTATTAAGGTGAAAGAGGCAATTGAATCAACGTTGCTAATTTGCATCTGATACATGGGAAGGCTTTGAAGTTGATCAGAGCACCTGGACAATAGCTTTATATTTGGAGAGTGCCTAGAATAGAGCTCAATTGTACAAAAAAAAATGCCGACGCAATGTTTTATGTCCTGTTGTATTTACAGATAAACATTTATCATGACAGTTTATTTTAGCCGGTGTCTTGTTATAGTCATGACGAATTTCTTAACAGTCAGTATTGAAAACCTTAAGAAGTGTCTTTTTATAATCATGGCGAATTTCTTATACCATTAACTCATTCATAACCGGAACTATGTTCCATTCAGTCAGAGAAGTGCAAGAAATAACCAGAACCGTGCCGCATTCAGTCAGAGAAGTGTAAAAATAACCAGAACTGTACCAAATCCAGTCAGAGAAGTGTAAAAATAACCAGAACTGTACCAAATCCAGTCAGAGAAGTGTAAAAAATAACCAGAACCGTGCCACATTCAGTCAGAGAAGTGTAAAAATAACCAGAACTGTGCCACATTCAGTCAGAGAAATGTAAAAAAATAACCAAAGCTGTGTGCCACGCGCAATTCATTCAACCCAGTAATAATAGCGTTACCATACATTAGACAACAATCACAGTGTCTATGAAAGAAGCTGCGCGTATTAATCTTGGTTTGTTTGTTGTTAATCGCAAAAGTACCCAATGGGCTACCTGTGCTGTGTCAACTACGGGTATCGAAATCCGTTGTTTAGTAGCGTTACAAATGCTCAGCCAGGTTGGGGGGAGGGTCTCTGCATGATTTTTGCTTTTTGGGTACCGAGATGAGGTTACCACACGTTAACAGGCATTTAAGTGTTGTTGAAACTGTAAAAGAATAGTTAACTGCTTCTTTTTCTACCTAAATACTAAATAGCGTTATTGTTTCATACATGTTGAAGTGTGTGTTTCGAATGTAGATAATAGTTTGGAATTTCATTAAAATGGGAAAAAAATCTCTGTCTATCCACTTGCTTATGTTTTTCAACGTCAAACCACCTACTAATCTTTCACTCCATCTGTATGCCTACTTATCTTTCTTTTGTTTATCTGCCTTCTTGTTTTTTTTCTCCAGCTTTCAGTTCAACTGCATGCTTATTTTTCGCTCTGTCTACATCTTATTTTCTAGTTACTCTCTGTCTATTCGCCTTTTTATCTTTGCTGTCTTTATCAGCCCAC
>NW_013665693.1:585678-595205 GCF_000517525.1 Limulus polyphemus | reverse complement strand
TGCCGATACTAATTTTCCTATCGCTGGTGTACTGGCTTTTCTGTATCAGTTTTCTTTCTATCAATACTATAAACTACATATATATATATATATATATCAAAAGGTTACGAAATGAAACCTAATGTGCAAACTGTGAATACCTAAGCCCAAAACAGAGACTGCAGTCTATTTCATTAAAGTGTAGCCTATACTTCCAAGTTATCTTCTTCAGTGGATCATCGGTAAGTTTACGGATTTACAACGCAAGAATATGGGGTTTGATTCCCCGTGGTGGATAGAGTGCAGAGAGCCAACTCAGTAGCTTTTCACTTGACAAAATAACAACAGTTTCTATCTATAAAGATAATCACGTATCAAATGTGCATATATGTATATATATATATATATATATATATTTTACAATAGACAAATCACTCTTTCTGCGCTCGTGCGGATATTGGAGATTTATTAGAAAAATAGTTATTGACTATTTAGTAATCGAACTTTTTACTTTGCTAAGCTGCGCACCTTTATAAGCACGTAGTATACTTTAACATTTCTGAACCAACTATCTCCTGCAATAGCAGGTAGTTACATGGGTACAACTATGTTTCCGCTAACTATTCATTATAGAACGGTATTTTAAGGATTTCATTTACCCTCGTTTCCGGATTATACCACTTCCCCGGTGGAAAAGTGTTTTTCAAATAATTTTAAATGTTTGATGTAAAAACTTAAAACTTGCCGTATACCTCTATTAAACCTGTACTCAAAATAAAAACTGTAAAGTCACTATATACAAATCATCAAAAAATATCGGTAGGTTGGTTATAGAGCTAGGCCTTACCTGTTGATTAGTGTGCCGAGGTTCGAACCGCAATATTTCGTTCTGCACTTTCAACTGTGGGAGCATTTACAAGTATGACAGATAATCTGGCAATTCAGTTAACAATAGTCACTGAATAGACGGCGGGTGGTGCTGAATTGTTCCCCTCCTCCTGCATGACAGCTCTAACTTAAGGAAGGTTATATCTGAGCCTTAAGAGTCTCTGGCTGTTTAACCATAGCGGCCGAAAATATTATTAACAGGAAGGGTACCCAACTGATAAATAATGCATTTTAATATTTATAAGTAAGAATATAATAAAATTATATTTAATTAACTGTATTTATTACCGGGCCGGTTTTTATTTTTTGTTTTTGATCAAAGAAGGTAGTTTGCTTTGACCGGAAGTTGATATTAGTTTCCTAATATTCCGTTTAGTTTGAAAATATAAAATATCAAAGGTTGAGTGTTCCGTAGAAGAAAATGACATTTATCCTAAAAAAAAAAAACCCTTTCTCTCTCTTTAGCCAGGACTGGATATTTTTTCTTTCATTAATATCCTAAACAACATTTTTATTTCACTTCCATCCGGCTATAGTGGCAAAGGGCATGCCTGTGGCGGAACCAAATAATTCATAGGCAAACATAACGTTTTTTTAACTAGACACTTCTGTGAATACATAGAAAGCTTATGCAAACACATGCAGCCTATGAAGACACAAACAGTTTGTGTAGACAAAAAAAAAGAAGCTTTTAGATATACAAATAACATGTGTTGATATATACAGCCTGTGCTTGTACAGATAATCCATGATTTTAGTGTTACTTATGTTGATAGAGACGGACTTTGAAGACACAACCAGTTTATCTTACGTGGTGATATGGATAGTTTATGGAGTATGCTGTGAAAACATGATCACAGATAATCTGTGATTTAAAGAAAGATGGTGATGATACAGGTGGATTGTGATGATAGGAATAACATTTAGAAACATGGATAGCCTGTGAAGACATAGATAGACTGTGATTAGAAAAAAGCTGATGATGATACAAATAGACTGTAGTGATAGGAATGACCTTAGTAAACATGGATAGTCTGTGAAGATACAGATAGACTGTGGCTAGAAGAAAGCTGGTGATGATACAAATAGACTGTGATATCAGGAATAACCTTTGCAAATATGGATAGTCAGTGAAAACAGAGATATACTGTGGCTAGAAGAAAGCTGGTGATGATACAAATAGACTGTGATATCAGGAATAACCTTTGCAAATATGGATAGTCAGTGAAAACAGAGATATACTGTGATAAGAAGAATGCTGGGGATGATACAAATAACTTGTAGTGATAGGAATGACCTTAGTAAACATGGATAGTCTGTGAAGATACAGATAGACTGAGGCTAGAAGAAAGCTGATGATGATACAAGTAGTGTGTGGTGATAGGAATGACCTTAGGAAACATGGATAGTCTGTGAAGATACAGATAGACTGAGGCTAGAAGAAAGCTGATGATGATACAAATAGTTTGTGGTGTTAGGAATAACCTTAGGAAATATGGATAGTCTGTGAAGATACAGATAGACTGTGGCTAGAAGAAAGCTGGTGTGGATGCGAATAAACTGCAATGACATAATAATCTTTGGAAACATGAAGATACACGTCATAATGCATTTCAAACAATACGTGAATAAGCCTAAAAAAACGTATGCTCTTCCTTCGAAGACACAAATAGTTTAAAGCTGGTTTACGCAGCTAACATGTGAAGCTATGGATAGCTTACGTACACAGGAACAATGTTATAACCCTTAATAGTCATGCAGTAAATACCTGCTATGAAAAGAAATATGGTGATGATAGGAATAGCCTGTGAAATTACGGATAGCGTTTTTTAGACGATAGCTTGTTAATGCCCTTATCATCATTCCAACTTTTATACCTTATCTTGTGTAGTGCATAACAGCAAGCACAAACATCGCATTTCCAGAAAACATTACTTAAATGACAACAACTTTACGATAAATGAAGAAGTCAACTCGCCACTGAGTAACCAGAAATTTCCCATTGTCCATACGCTGCTGTTAACTGTCTTCAAGTTGCTATATCGTAAATAAATATATCATTCGATCGTAACTCACAATTCTAATAGACGTGCGTTACTACGTGCCACGTGGCTGGAGAGGAGATTTGTCCAAATGATAGGTTCCAGAGTACGACTCGAGCCCTGCGAGAACCACATAGCCGTAGGACTCCCCCCCATTAAAGCATCGGGAAAGTACCTCCTATTGACAGCTAAAGAATGACAGGTACAGATTATTCGTTTAGTACTTTTGTCTTTTGTAGTTGAAATACAACCAATTAATGATGGGCTAAACCTAACTACTCCTCGGGGATTGTCAATGAACAAATTATACCTTGCCTGCTATCAGTGTGTAAAGAGTCAACAAGATTGACCTCCAAAAGCCATCATATGTAATTGGTAAGTACCCACGTTTCAAAGGAAATGTAAAAATTATAGTTCTTAAATCTATATTATAGGAATTAAGTGTTTTACCTAAAGAACGAGCTAATAAAGAAAGCAATATTTCTTTTAGAACCCGATCCTATAGATCAAAGAGGTTTGTTTTCTTTTCTTTTTTTTCACGTTTTATCGTAAATGAAATTTGTTGTTAGGACCGCAAAATTTTAGGAATGAATTTTGTATGCGCTAGAGAAGTTTCAGTTTCACAAAACACCAATAGTTCGTTCTCAAATAAACTTTAAAAGTTATACTTTAAAACTGTGAGAACAAAATAAAAATCCATAACTATTCTGTTATGAAATGAATTTTATTCCAGTTTTTCAAAATTTTTTAGGGTTTGTTCGCATTAGGACACACATGGAGATTATTTTCAATTATTTTTTTAACGGTAAGGTTTAGAATTAAAAACTCCAGGCCGGCTGATAAACAAAACAAAGAATTGTGCCTCGTGAAAATTATGTTGTTGTTTGAAGTTAAACACAATGCTACACAATGAGCTATCTGTGCTCTGCCCACCACAGGTATCGAAACCCGGTTTCTAGCGTTGTAAGTCTGCAGACATAGGAACTTACTCAATTTGAAAGAAGTTTAACATTTTCTGAAAGTGAATGCAGTTAGGCATAATAATTGCAAGTCACATCAAATACCAAGTCCAACTGGAACTCAAATACTCACACAAAATAACTTACAAGTTTCGAAATGACTTGAAAGTACCTTCGTAACTACAGCTTTTATGGATTTGGAACTGCTGTAGAAAAACATGATTAATGACTTCAGTATATATATATATATAGAATTCCTTCAACGTTGCGAACCGTAATTAATGAGTAATCGATCTTTCTCTTCAGTTCCATAAACTGAAAAATTTTAAATATTTTAATTTGCAGCTTCAGAAGAAACGGCCACTTGTTTTACCGATGAAATACAAGCAAACTAATGCTTAGAGCATAAAAGGAAAGCACTTATGAAGTTGAGAGAAACAAAACAGTTTTAACAAAGATTTTCTGCAAGATTTTTACAAACGATTCATTCGATTTGAAAATACACATCGTGCAAGTGCTGCATATAGAGTTACATTGTGCAAGTATTCTGGTATCAAACTTTGCACCGAGCGTTACATTTCGCAAATGTTATAGTGATAAACTCTGGATACACGTTCTCATTGTAGGTGTAACAGTATCAAGCCTTACATACAGCAAGTACATATAGCAAGTGTTAGTGTCAAGGTTTGCGTACACGAGCTCCTTGAAAATGTAACAGCATCAGGTTTTGCGTGCACGAGCTCTTTGCAGGTGTTACGGTGTCAAATTTTGCTTACAACGCAATCATTTTAAAGGAGAGCCGAGCGCAGTCCGATGGTTAGCGTTCTGGACTGTGGATCTGAGTTTAAGTGCACGCGTCCTATTACCTTTCCTACCCCAAATCACGCTCCATACTTTAGGGGCGGTGAGTGCGTTATAAGAGTGACGGTCAAATTCCACTATTAGGTCTGACAGGAGTTGGCGGTGGTTGTTCTTGACTAGCTACTGCCTTCCACAATAGTCTATCACTTCAAAATTAGGAACGGCTAGTGCAGACAGTTCTCACGTAGTTTTGCGCAAAATTCAACGAAAACACAAGTCGTTAAAGGTATGTAATATTATGTTAACAAAAACACAAGTCATTAAAGGTATGTAGTATTATGTTAACAACTTCACGAGTAAGTGTTGCTGTACTACGTTCATTAAACGCCATGCCGATGGCTTCTGTTGTTTCCATATGTTAGTCTTTGAGGTATATTTTTAAAACTTGATGTACACCACTGGAAATTTTAGTCGAAACACAGCGTGTTGTTGAAGAGGTTCGTGCACACGGTTTTTCAATTTCTTTAGGGTGTTGTCACTGGTTTTAGTTTTGTTTTTTAATTTCAAGATTAGAAAAGAATATCTGAGAGAGATTCAAAGTTGTTCAAGTTCATTTTGATAATAGGAAGGCAAAGTACAAAAAAATGCATTTTGCGTAGTATATGTACAGTTACTTTTAAACAAAAAAGTAATACAAAATATGACAAGAAGGTCGCTGAAGCTGTCGTTATGTAGTTGTGAAATTACACATCGGTAGTAAGGAGGAATAACAATATAGATGCTAAAAACGTCAGTCATGTTGTGGTCTGATGGCAGCATACTTGACGACTTGCAAACGTGACCTTAAGATTGTCACACTTCCATAGCTGATGGCATGGCAATCTACGCTTCCTCTTTCAGTCTTGTTAATCAACAAATTGATCTTGCGATGTTGCTGAGCCATCAGTTATTTGGGGAGATACATCTCTCGCTAACTGAATGTGATTGGCTCAAATAGCGAAGATGACTCAGCCAACTGGGGGATCACTCGGCTTATAAAAGGTGCAATCCGTCTATTTCGATTTAAGATGTTTTAACTGTAGAGATATTTAAAAGATTTATAGATCAATATTTGTTTTTGCAGAAATATACTATTTAGGATCTATTATAGTATTCTGTCACGAAAATAGTTTCAAAAATGTAACCAAAAGGTCAGATAATAGTGAAAACTGTGGAGATTTTCTTGCACTTCCGCTCATCCAGAAAATTAATGAGCTAGTAAATCACGTGACATGATGACGTATAAGAAGTCCTATGTGAAGAATTGTCCTGTCATCTTGCATTGAATAAGGTTGGTTTTAAAAAGAAATGTGAGATATGAAGTTCGAGGATGTACATGATAATAAATTTGTTATTCAACCTTAACAACTTGAGCCTCTGGATTGGGTTTCTGATCAAGATTCACAGAGTAAGAGGTACGAATATTTTTCAGAAGATGTTGAGGTATGGTGGGGGGGGGGGAGAAGTAAACGGCGACTGTGCAACATTAACTAGAAAGTGCGTTATTATCTTATCATAATTTGATTAAAGCAATCTACTTTACCCAGGTTATCATATGCTGTTGACGCACATCAATTACTAGTCCCGTGAGTGTTTATATTAACAACACTCAAACATACTGTTGGTGTGAACGTGCTTTGTATTCATTATGATAAAAAACCTATACACTGGATAGGTGAAGTGAAGAAAAAGTGTCATTGTCCACTATTCAGTTCTTCACATTATATAGCCGCTCAATAGCAGATATAATAAATCAACTTAGTATTCCGAAAGTATTTAATTTCGAATTCTAAGTTAAACAGTTTTCGGAATACTAAGTTTATTTGTTATAGCGGATTTCTATTAAGTAGAAGCAAGACGATTCTGAGAAACTAAAAGGTGACATCAGATATCGAATTTGTAATTTTTAGTTAGTGATTGGGTCAAAGTTTTGATTTAATAGGGAAGTTATCATCAACATTATTGCTATTGTTATTATTATTTACTTCGCTAACGTCTTTATCCAAGGCCAAAATTAATGTTAATATCTATCAGTTTATGATTGCAGAGACACTCGGGAAATATTATATATCGAAGAAAAATCTCGGAATGAGGTAAAAAAAGAATAATTAAAGTGGACTATCATTCACCAACTAATCTTTATGATTTTATTTGAAACGCATAAATATATTTTTATTAATAGAGAGGAAAACCAAGGACTCATCTTCTGGTTTTTTTCGTGTTTTCTTACGTCCTCCGAGTTCTAGTTCTTCATCGACGTTGGCCCGGCATGGCCAGGTGGTTAGGGCGCTCGACTCGCGATTTGAGGGTCTCGGGTACGAATCCCCGTCCTACCAAACATGCTCGCCCTTTCAGCCGTGGGGACATTATAATGTGACGGTCAATCCCACTATTCGTTGGTAAAAGAGTAGCCCAAGAGTTGGCGGTGGGTGATGTTGACTAGCTTGCCTTCCTTCTAGTCTATCATGTATAAAGTAAGGATGGCTAACGCAAATCTCCATCGAGTAACTTTGCGCGAAATTCAATAAACAAACAAAACCCAAAATGGTGAATTCCCGATTAGCTACTTTCTGAATAAGACGAACTTTTCACCAGATTTTGTCCAAATCATAAATATGATTTTGTTTGGTTCTTTTTAAATGCGAAGCTACACAATTGACAAGCTGTACTGTGCCCAGCGCTGGTATCGAATCCCAAATTTTAGTGTTATAAGCCCGTGATATTATTGCTGAGCCACCGGGGGCAGTATGATTTTGACATTATCTGTGAAACTGTGAACAATGTCGGGAAAATATAAGTGTTTTTAATGCGCGAAATTAACATTTATAATTAACATATATGGGGAAAATAATCAAGTCGTTAGAGCTTTTTTTTTTACTTTACGCTTACAGTAGAGATTTCGTTAATTAATAATTATTGTTTGAAGTTAAGCACAAAGCTACACAATGGGCTATCGAAACCCGGTTTCTAGCGTTATAAGTCCGCAGACATGCCGCTGTGCCACTTGGGGGCAATTAATAATTAAAAGTAAGAAACATTTTAGTTAAATAGTTTTATTTGATTATAATTTACATTATTCTGAGACATTTCAAGTAACTGATCTTAAAACTAAATTTTTATTATCTTTATTTTTACACCTATAGTTCGCGGAATCGGGTTTTGTTTTAAATATATACAGATTTTAACGCTCCTCTACATCTCTTCTACGCTTACGTCTAAGTCTTACATAATAAAACAGCTTAAATCGCCTGTGTTGAAGGAAGGCGGCAACATGTCGTGTTGACACTTTACTCATTTTCTTAGTTTTCTTATTTATGATAATTTATGCAAACAATCATTAGCACGTGTACTTAGCCTCGCCCACCTAGGGGGGTACCTGACCTCACGATATACATCATAAACGTAGCAGGTGATTGGATATTAGAGTAGTTGTCGGCCATTGTTTTAACTAGTTTCATATCACAAGCCACAGGAACACAGGTAGGCCATTAAGTTGATTAAAACTAACGCTTAAAATGTAAAAAAATAAAGAAGTAAAAAATAGTATGGTTTTTGTCAGTGCACTTTTTGCGAGATATAAAAATATGTTTAAGCAATTTTAAAAAGTTCTTTGAAGTTTAGAAGTCTACACGTTAAACTTCATATAGTTAAAATAATATTAACTGTTGATGTGTGTGTGCTACGTGTCGAACCTTACGTAGTAAATTTAACATTATTATAACGTCGAAATAATACTTCAGTATTATATTGTTAGTGTTAGTATATGAATACTTCGCAATTAAAATAGGCACAACTGTCAAGTTAAAATAATGATTTTTTGTTACTTTAGTTAATCTTAATATTCTTCTCACAAGTAAGGGGCTCTCACGATTTGCTTAAGTACTGGGTGTAGAGGGAGATATTATGTGTGGGTGTATCGGTGCGTAGGTGTGGATGTGTTCTTTATTCTGCGTCATATCTCATTTAGACAAATCTTGATGCATATACCATAAGTTGAAAAATTAATATTTATTATATTTAGGAGTCAGTTTTGGTATTCGTTCTGTATTTCTAAGATTTCTAGTAAACGTTACAGCTCTTTCAAGATGTAAGCATGCAGATATGCGGTAAAGAGTGTGAGAACTATTATTTAATAGTTGAAGTTAGAGGAACATTGTATGTGTAGGTAATAATGTTTGAATTATGTTGAGAAATATTAAAACTCTGATAAAACTAAATACAATTTAATTTGATATATATATATATATTGATTTGATACATTTGCCAGGAGTTCGTTTTGTATCGTCACGTATGCAAAAACCCATTGAAATAAAAATAGTTATATGATTTATAACCTGCTAATAGTAATATTTTAAATTTACTCATGATTAATCAACGTGATGTTTCAAGTAAGCATCAAAGTTGTGTGTTATTTTAAAACTAAGCGCACATGGGTGCCTGTATTTTAAAATTAATCAGACGGGGTACGTGTATATTAAACATAAGCGCACGGCGGATGATTATATTTAAAACTAAACACACACGGGTTCCTGTATTTTACACTTTATACAGGAGGGGAGTTAAATATATTCATTAAATATAAAGATGAATAGTTTGTATTGGTTCTAAGCGTATTAAAGGTTTTAACGCATCTTGTATACACACATATACACACACACACACACACACACACACACACACACACATATATATATATATATATATATATATATATATATATATTACTACACACCACTACTACCGTAACCCCGTTCGTTTGTAGTATAAGTAAACGTAATTATAGACGTATATTATACTAGTACACCACGCTGTTACTTAT
>NW_013665693.1:578556-585657 GCF_000517525.1 Limulus polyphemus | reverse complement strand
AAGTAATAGTAATAGTTAGTTAGTTAGTTGTTAACGTACGTTACGTAAGTTTAAGGTTACTACTACTCTGATAACTACACATACTACACACACACACACACACACACACACACACACACACATATATATATATATATATATATATATATATATATATATTTACACGCACCACATACGAACCCCCTGTTTTTGTGATGTAAAACGATTATGCGTATATATCTATAGCCCAGCTGCTTATAGTATTTAACGTTTTCTACATAGTCTTCATTCTTCTGATGAAGTATTAGCATTTTTAGCTTGAAATAATCACATGCAATGGCTTCTATTGACGTCCAAAGCCGTATTGCTACTGGCAGGTTTTGTAGACCAGGTTCTTAAAATAGGTGTCTTGTTGGCGATAAATTTCGACAATAAACAAACAGCAATGCACTCCGCTTGTTTTAGAATAATATATATAAAACAAGCCAAACTTATCTTTTACAAATTTTTTTGGGGCATGCCTCCATACCCTAGTAGTATTAGCATACTTTTGCATGCTGAATGTGCTTCGCACAATATTCGTTGGCTTTTGATCTTGGAAATTAAAACCCCTTTCCAAACATTCTGCGTACGGACCTGATTTATTGTATAATTACGAGTTTTTATTCGAATAGAATGTTGTGAAGGTTATAGGAAAGGAGACCATGGAAGTTTAAACACAAATCGTTACTGGTGTAAGAGATACAATTTTTATTTACTTTGTTCAGTCGTGACGTCATAGTCAATTCAGAAAGTAAGCTATTTCAACAAAAATCCGAGCAATTTGGAGTCGTAAGTGACACTCGGATAAGCAAGCTATTTGGAAAGATTATTGACGAGTTTTACGGTAGTTGACTAGTAACGGTTGACGAAAGTGTCTCTTGAGAGGCTCCAAGTGAATATATAAGTTAACAATAATCCCTAGTGGTGTTAAAGAGAACCTCTCGGCCAGCTTTATTTGTTTGTTTTTGAATTTCGCGCAAAGCTACACGAGGGCTATCTGCGCTACCCGTCCCTAATTTAGCAGTGTAAGACTAGAGGGAAGAATATTCGTTGCTGAGGTGCTGGTAAAAACAAACAAGACAAACACCGATACCATTCAGATACTGTTTTTTGTGTGTGTGTGTGTTTTTTTATAGAAATGGTACTGGTTTTTATAAGCAATGTGTAAGTAAGTCATATTCTTAAAAAGTCACGACTTGTCGCTTGACGATAATAAAATTATCAATTTCGTTCGAAAGGTACTGTTAAATAAAGCTGCATGGCCAGGTGGTTACGGCACTCGACTTGCAATCTGAGGGTCGCGGGTTCGAATCCCCGTCACACCAAATATGCTCGCCCTTTCAGCCGTGGGGGCGTTATAATGTGACGGTCAATCCCACTATTCGTTGGTAAAAGAGTAGCCCGAGAGTTGGCGGTGGGTGGTGATGACTAGTTGTATTATTTGTTTGTTGTTAAACGCAAGGTTGAATAATGGGCTACTTACAGAGATCGAATCCCCAATGATTAATTTACTACGTTGAAAAGTATCGGCGTCTTTTACCAATGGCGCGTACTGAATGATACTCGAGTTTTATATTTCGTCTTTTCAACGAGTATTACATCATCGAATGAAACATTGAAATATGTTTTATTGCGCCAATACTACGCGTTTCACAATGTGTCGTCGTCTTTTATCAAAATCACGTTTCGAAATGTTATCAGATCATTATTACTTTTTCTATCAGTAGCACATCTTTAAAAGCCCCACCCATTATCGTACCGTAACTATGTGTGTCACAAAATAACCCTCCCTTTGTTTACCCCAAGTGAGTGTGTATGTGTCACAAAATAACCCTACCTTTATTTACCCCAAGTGAGTGTGTATGTGTCACAAAATAACCCTACCTTTATTTACCCCAAGTGAGTGTGTATGTGTCACAAAATAACCCTCCCTTTATTTACCCCAAGTGAGTGTGTATGTGTCACAAAATAACCCTCTCCTTATTTACCCCAACTGTGTGTGTATGTGTGACAAAATAACCCTCTCCTTATTTACCCCAACTGTGTGTGTATGTGTGACAAAATAACCCTTTAGTTACTCACCCAACTGTATGTGTATGTGTGACAAAATAACCCTCCTTTTATCGTACCTCAACTGTGTGTGTGTGACAAAATATACCTCCTTTTATCGTACCCCAACTCTGTGTGTGTGTGACAAAATATCCCTCCTTTTATCGTACCCCACCTGTGTGTGTGTGACAAAATATACCTCCTTTTATCGTACCCCAACTCTGTGTGTGTGTGACAAAATATCCCTCCTTTTATCGTACCTCAACTCTGTGTGTGTGTGACAAAATATCCCTCCTTTTATCGTACCCCACCTGTGTGTGTGTGACAAAATATTCCTCCTTTTATCGTACCTCAACTGTGTGTGTGTGACAAAATATACCTCCTTTTGTCGCACCTCAACTGTGTGTGTGACAAAATATACTTCCTTTTATCGTACCCCACCTGTGTGCGTGTGACATAATATACCTTCTTTTTATCGTTCCTCAACTGTGTGTGTGTTTGTGTGACAAAATATACCTTCTTTTTATCGTTCCTCAACTGTGTGTGTGTGTGTGTGACAAAATATACCTCATTTTATCGTACCCCAACTTTGTGTGTGTGTGTGACAAAATATACCTTCTTTTTATCGTTCCTCAACTGTGTGTGTGTGTGACAAAATATACCTCCTTTTATCGTACCTCAACTGTGTGTGTGTGTGACAAAATATACCTCCTTTTATCGTACCTCAACTGTGTGTGTGTGTGTGTGTGACAAAATATTCCTCCTTTTATCGTACCCCCAACTGTGTGTGTATGTGACAAAATAATTCGATGGCTTTTTACTGTAGAATTATAGAAACCCATTATCAGTTGGCAAAGTATTTTTATTTTAGTATCATGAAGCTAACGGTAAGTTCTGCAACACGCTTAAAACAAAGGCGGAAGTTTGAAAATAGGAAAAAGTAGCACAATATCATAGAAAGAACAAAATAGGAAATTGGTATTGTCAACCTGAGTGGCTCATGAAGTTTGGAAATGCATCACATCTGAGTAAAAGTTACAGCTGTCTCTAGATATATCTAAACCAAAGCATACAGATATGTGGTGAATAGAGTGGGAACCATTGTTTTGTCCGGTTTTCATCAGAAAAGATCGGTTCGACCGTGGGCTAAACTTCCAGACCATCAGATACCTCTAAGGTTCATGTATAAGTGCCCCTAATTTTGAACTACTGACCAGAGAGAGAGGGGGTAGCTAGCCAGTAGCACCTGCAATCACAAAGGCTTTGCTCGTCTTTTAAGTTAAGTAATGAGACTTATTGTCATTTTTATAACAGCTGAAAGTGTGGAGCGTGTTAAGCAGCAACAGGTCGTCTCGAACTCTGGACTCTTCGATGGGCAGCCGACTCAATGGCAATTAGGCCACGCCTGGCATCACACAGAATGAAAATATACAGGATATAGTTAATTCATATTTGAAGCTTACGTTATCACCTATTCTTCTGATGCACAAAAATAACTAGAATGTCAGTAAAAACACGTAATTAATAATTGATTACCGTAACATTATCATGTTAAGACATTGAGAGGAAGCATGTTGTCAACAAATAACATGTTGACCGAGCCTTACTAGTTCATCATGTCTAATAAGTAGCCGAAGAAGAGGATTGCGGAAAATTGTAATTAAATGATAAAGTTGAACTTTAATCTAATCAAATGTGAAGTTGCAACGCAAAATATTTTCAATACTTTTATTTGTTTTCAAATTTATTTGAGTTTGCAAACTGAAATTGACTAATGTGTCTTAGTGATCTATAGGACTCTACTGTCTTTGATCGAAACATTTCTGAGTTTTAAATCCCGTCTACCCGGTATTGCCAGGTGGTTAGTGCGCTCGACTCCTACTCTGAGGGTCGTGTATTTGAATCCCCGTCCCACTAAACATGCTCGCCCTTTGAGCCGTGGGGGCGTTATAACGTGACTGTCAATCCCACTATTCGTTGGTAAAAGAGTAGCACAAGAGTTGGCAGTGGGTGGTGGTAACTAGCTGCCTTACCTCTAGTCTTACACTGCTAAATTAAGGACGGCTAGCGCAGATAGCCCTCGTGTAGCTTTGCGCGAAATTCAAAATACAAACAAAGTTCCATCTATATGAGTAACCGGAATGAACCTAACTGCTTTTGTCGTTGATTGTAAATTTGGCTTCATGATGGAGTTCATTAACACAATGCGCCAGAATAAAAATAAATAAACACACCTTTGAAATCCTTTCACCATCAGAGGAGCTGACGTAAAATAACCATTTTGACCATCTCGGCTAATATGCCTTCTCCTGGTTACTGCTGTTAAGATACTTTTTAATAACTCGGCTAACACATCTCTCTCTCTCTCCATGCAGAAAAAATACTCCACAGACATACTTAAGTCCAAACTGAGTTTTAAAACTTCGGTGTTATTTTAACACCTTGGTTCTGCTCATTTTTCGACGAGATGAAGGGAAGCATATGTTTATCAAAATTTATTGTCGACCACAGTTCAAGTTTTTAATCTGCCTGTAATTGTTTGAAATGGTTCTCAGCTTGCCTTGGTTTCTGATGCTGTCACCTCTATCTGTGATCTAGTTGTTTACAGCAAGCATGAACCTCAAAATGTCGTAACTATACTTCGAACTCACTATTTTTGTCCACATGTCTCGGTTTTAAATCAATAAAAACTCAGGGAAAAGCTCAAATATTTGAAAATCAGCTCTGTAAAGCTAATTCATTTAAAGAAGAATGTGCAGTTCTAAAGTGACTTGTAAGCACCCGATGCTTTTGGACTGAAAGAGATATTTAGAAATATATCAAGGCAAAGTTCAAAATACCTTTGAAATGACAAAATATGCTGTTCTGAAGGAAGCGATGTATAGTAACTTGTATAGAATTGGCCTGGCATAACCTGGTGGTTAGAGCACTTAACTCGGAAACTGTGGATCGCGGATTTGAATCCCACCTTCGAACTGCTCGCTCTTTCAGCTGTGTTGGCGTTATAGTGTGACGGTAAATCCCACTATTCGTTGTTAAAGAGTAACCCAAGAATTGGCGGTGGAGTTTTTTTTGTAATTAGTTGCCGCCCCATCTTAAAATTAGGAACGGCTAGTGTAGATAGCCCTCGAGTAGCCTTGCTTGAAATTCTACGAAGAAACTAACAAATATACAAAATGTTCTAAAGAAAGCTACACACGCACAAACACACACATACAGTGACTTATACGGAGTGAAAATTTCTGCTGATCTGAAGAAAACTATATATGTGTATACTGTGACTTGTACAGAGTGAAGTAATCCGACGATCTGAAATACAGTAGATAATGAGCAAATATAACTGCTGCTCCAGATGAATCTATAATTATCAAACTGTTCCAGACCAAAGCCTTTCACATATATATATATATATATATACGCATATATATATATACTTGTACAGAGTGAAGTAATCCGACGATCAGAAATACAGTAGATAATGAGCAAATATAACTGCTGCTCCAGATGAATCTATAATTATCAAACTGTTCCAGACCAAAGCCTTTCACATATATATATATATATATATACATATGTATGTATGTATATATGTACGTATATATGTGTATATAAGAAGCTGAAAGAGTAAGTTACCACAAAAAAAATACCCGTTACTCTGAAATAAGATTAACTTTGTAAGCGTTTCAAGGAGAAAGATTTGTTTTTCTCAAAATGCTGTAGATGATGCCATTTTCTGAAATTAAAGCTTATAGTGATCTAAGTATCACACACCTAATTCGCTATTCTGAACGACAGGATCCGCTATGTAAAGAAGAATTTTACAGATTAATAGTCAGGTTATTTGGAAAGCCTATTGTTCTGAAATAAGCTATAGACACTGAACGGTTTTGAATAGGATCTGCTTTTCTGCTTAAGGGGATATTTACAGAAAAAGCGTATTTTTTAGAAAAAAAAATTCGTGTTTTTTGTGTTCTTTTTAAACTATTGTTCAAATACCCGTTTATGTGTCCAATTACATTCATTAAAAAAATTAACTATTTCTGCTATAAAGGTCACATTGATTTTTGTACATAGTTGAGACTGTTCGCCTGTCCGTATATTTTCAATACATGTGTGTTACAGTGATGACCAGTTACTTTGCGTAAATTAGCTTTCAAAGATTTCTCGGCAGTTATGTTTCAAGTTTGAAACGTGGTAATATGAATATACCCGAACAGAGAACGTCGGTGTTCTGAACGGAGCTTATTCAGCAATCCTGTCACTTAAAAGTACCGTGATGATCAATTCAGCGAAGATATCGCTCAGGATGGCCGCTCTGGTCCATCAGCACAGTGCTTTATTATGCTGTTTTTACTGATATGAAGAAGCTAATAATGCTTATCAGATTTTCTAATCATCTTACATTCTGAAGCTATTCGCAACTGACGAAACAAAAGCCAGTGTACAAAGACTTGCCAAACACGCCAGTCTATGGTACAGATAATTAGCAAAAAATAAACTGATAATGATACACAGAAATATAGAAAGTATTTATTGTTTCGAGAGGTCTCCTGGTGGGACAGCGGTAATTTTACGGACTTACAACGCTAAAATTCGGGGTTCTTTTCCCCGCGGTAGACATAGCAGACTGTCGAGTCTGGTTTTGCTCTAAAACAAACAAATAATCCAATAAGGCCCGTGAAAACAGTTCAAATTTCTATATATATATAAAAATAATAGTAAATTATCTAAACCTTGTATTCTTTCAAAATTTTTCATGGCACTATAGACTCTTTTAAGAATTTGCGTACGGAATTTATACCAGTTTTTCAGAAGTTCATGAAGCACAAATGAAAATAGTGAAGCTAAAGAACCAAATTATAAATTCATCACTGTTACACCAAGCGCACCAGTGACTTTGCGGTAAGTTTGTGTAGCTTTGCGCTCAATCAAACTAATTATTGTCGAGATCGATGGAATACAAGAGAGAGATATAGAGTAAGATGATACTAAACAAGACCCATGGAATACAAGAGAGATATAGAGTAAGAT
>NW_013665693.1:574868-577734 GCF_000517525.1 Limulus polyphemus | reverse complement strand
AACAAAAATAATGTTTCAAATGGTTCACCAACAATAATCTTACTATTGATACAACCGACATAATTTTTCTTATTAATAAGACAACAAAAATAATGTTTCAAATGGTTCACCAACAATAATCTTACTATTGATACAACCGACATAATTTTTCTTATTAATAAGACAACAAAAATAATGTTTCAAATGGTTCACCAACAATAATCTTACTATTGATACAACCGACATAATTTTTCTTATTAATAAGACAACAAAAATAATGTTTCAAATGGTTCACCAACAATAATCTTACTATTGATACAACCGACATAATTTTTCTAATGATCCATCAAAAATAACTTAATAATGATCAGTCAACAATAATTTTACTAGTGATATTAAAAAGTTCATATTTTTTAATAATCCATCCACAATGATCGCAATAACGATACAGACATGATCCATCAATGATAATATCTTACTAATAATAAAATAAAGATATTTATAGCATTAACGTATGACAATCATTAATTCAACTGTATGATAACCTTGATGATCATCTAACATGACCTGGCAATTAGGGCGCTCGATCCCCAGTCTGCGGGTCACGAGTTCCATTCCCTTCATCGAATACGCTCGCACTTTCAGCCGTGGGAGCGTTATAATGTGACGGTCAACCCCAATATTCGTTTGTAAAAGAGTAACTCAAGATTTGGTGGTGGGTGGTGTTGACTGATAGCCTCTCCCCTAATCTATCATTTCTAAATTATGATGGGTGGCTAGCTTAGATAGCCCTCAAGTAGCCTTGAGCGAAATTCAAACGAACAAACAAAGATTAACAAAGATAATCTTGCCAACAAAGTGTTTACAATGAGCTTGTTAATTCTGCATTATTGTATATCCTATAAATATTCTGTAATCCTATTGACTTCCCGGTGGCTCAGAAGTAAGCTTGGGAACTTATAACGCTAACATTCGGAATTCGATCATAGTGGTGGTCGCAGTGCACCCATTATGGTTACCGTTTAACCAAATCTATGTACTATAGATAAAGGCTAAGACTTCTCGAGAATTGGAAACAAAACCAGCTTTTCCACAGAGATATTTATTTATTTATCTTTTATAATTTCAAACATTTACAGTACAAAAAAAACTGTTCAAGAGTGTAGTTTCTATCAAAATCAGTAAAAACAGTTAAAATAGGTCAGAGTGACGAAAAAAAAAGTAAAAGCGTAAGCAAGGTATTAATGTGTACTTTTTCACAATGTCCTGCTTTAACTGGCTTTACTGCTTTTAACTGATGCCTATAAATATTATAATCTAACTTCTCAACAAGCGTTATTTTTAGACACATAAGAGAAAAACCCGGAGGGACTAAAAGCTGTGAAATTCTAATAAAGTTAAAACACTTTGTGGTTAACTGCATGATGTTCTTTGGTTAATAATACAGATGTCAAAATGGGACATTCGGCATTACCTTGCGTTCTTTTTCTGGCTCTAGAAAATGCAGGTCGGAAAAAATATCAAGAACGTTTATAGTTGTAAATGTTACGTAGTCAGTTACTTGTTTGCTGTTGAGTACAAAGTCACCAAATGTGCTATTTGTGCTGTGCTGCACCAAGAGCATCGAAACCCGGTTTATAGTGGTGTGAGCTATCTGTCTTACCGCTGAGTCACTGTTGATAGAAAGATCTGTACAACGGGAGCATTAGCTATGTTTCAAGACCGGAAAGGTTAATCACTAATACGTACTTATCACAAACAATAGAAATATGAATCAAACTAAACAACCGTTTTTCTTCATGTCGCCAAAGTCAACTAAAAAAAAAAAAAACTCATCTTATTCCATTTCGTAATTTTTACCTTTTTAACTATAAAATGTTGAAATTATTTCTTGGATTTTTGTGTGTTTACTTTCACTTCCTGCCCCCCAGTGGCACAGCGGTATGTCTGCGGACTTCCGACGCTAAAAACCGGGTTTCGATACCCGTAGTGGGCAGAGCACAGATAGCCCTTGTGTAGCTTTGTGCTTAATTAAAAACAAACAAACAAAACAAACTTTCATTTCCATGTATTATATTACATTAACTTTGATATATAATGAGATAATTTATTATAACTGGAAAACGGATGTTGTTATATGCTGAAATCTAGCGAACTGTGAAATTTGAAAAACGATTTTTAAGGACAAAAGGGCTGGGCGTGGTTTAGCGGTTAGTGTGCTTGCGTTCTGCCGCCGAAAAAACAAACAAACTTGACTGCTCTTTCGAGCTGTGGATGCACAATAAGTGTGACTGTTAAATCCCACTCTTCTGTCAAATAATAGTAGCTCAAGAGTCGTCGACGGGTATCGTTGGCAGCTGTCTTCCTTCTTCTCCATAAGTTCATGATTTAGAACAGCTGTGCGCAGATAGCCCTTCTGAAACAAAGAAGTTGTATTGTTTAATATTTTCCCTTAACATTTTTGTTTAATATGTGGTCTGAATATCAATACTGTGTTTTTGTTTTTTAAGCGCAAAGCTGCAAAACTGACTAACGGAATACAAGAGAGATATAGAGTAAGATGATACTAAACAAGAATGGGTCTTGTTTAGTATCATCTTACTCTATATCTCGCTTGTATTCCATGGGTCTTGTTTAGTATCATCTTACTCTATATCTCGCTTGTATTCCATGGGTCTTGTTTAGTATCATCTTACTCTATATCTCTCTTGTATTCCATTGATCTTGTTTAGTATCATCTTACTCTATACCTCTCTTGTATTCCATGGGTCTTGTTTAGTATCATCTTACCCTATATCTCTCTTGTATTCCATGGGTCTTGTTTAGTATCATCTTACTCTATATCTCTCTTGTATTCCATGGGTCTTGTTTAGTATCATCTTACTCT
>NW_013665693.1:566116-574248 GCF_000517525.1 Limulus polyphemus | reverse complement strand
TCTTATTAATAAGATTATTTTGGTGGAGCATTAGAAAGATTACATAGGCCTGCGAATTTAAACTTGTTGCTTTGGTTTTAATAACGGATTTTCTATAATTCAGCTACATAGATTTTGAAAATGATATTCATATTTTTTATCACGAAAAGATTTTTCTACGAATCGGGAAGAAAAAAAAATTCTTACTTAGATCAAATTATTATTTCGTTTACCACATTGAACATTTTACATTATTTTATTTGTTAACTAAAATACAAACGAACTGAAGAAAAGGGAAGAACATTGATGTCAAATAAATATGCATCATTATTCATCGTGATTTTTTGTGTGTGAAATCTACGTCTTTTAGTCTCAAAACTACGTCTTTCTTTTATGTATTGCGTTATGACGTTTTGTGAAAAATCTGTACGTGATGGACAAAAATGGATATCATTTTCGGATTCGGCGTAAAGGAATTACTGTAGAAGATGTAAACATTTCAAAACAATAAAAACATCGCAAGCCTGTGTTATTTTTGTTTTCTAATTAATTGGATTATTGCTGGTGGACCATTTGAAACATTATATTTCTTATCTTATTAATAAGATTATTCTGACGTATCATTAGAAAAATTATCTTTCTTGCCTCTTAAGTTAAATTATTGTTGATGGGTCATCAGTAATAAATAATGTCCTATAATCTTTATTTCTTCACGTTAGGTGGTGTTTGTTTTAAAGATAATCTGGTTTGAGGATATTTGATTAGAATTATTTTGTTTTTTGAGGTTATAGGTTTAGAAAATTTATATCGGTGATGAAAGGAACTTTCAGTTTTTTTGATGAGAGGAACTACATTTTATGATAGAAAATTGGGATAAATATGGTTAAATAATATATGTTTTCTTTACAAAATATATGATTAGATGACAAAAACTGAAGAACACCAGGTTAGAAAGTAAAGGTTGAGCATGGTTATGAAGTTTATCGCTCAGAAAAAAGAATTCTGTATCTTGGGTTTGAGAACATGTGGTTACCTAGTATAGATGCACGGAAAGTACAAGCCTGAAGAACTTATTACAAATAGCTATATGTTTAAGAACTATAAAGTTGGAAATAATGCAGAAAACTGTTAAGGAGAAGGTTTGTAGCTAAAATACGGTTGAAGGGTATGACACTGAAAAACGTAATTTTGAAATGTGTAAATATAAAAATTTATATGTCTGAAATGAATTGAGCTGGAAAACAATGAATACAAAATAAATGTAAATAAGGCGTATTTTTAATTTATCAGTAGATAATGCCTTTCGTATTGAATGTTAAGTGTGTAAACTAAAAGAATAAGATTTTACAATATTATACTTTAAAAAGCATTTTCTTCAATAATAAGGAAAGTTAATTACCACTAGATGGCAGCACTTACTGAGTTCAAGTTTCATTCATAATTCATGTAAGAAAAAATATCACCATATTACCAATTTTTACCACATTAATCCTTCCGCTCCTATTTCCTATAAAAAAAAAACAAAAAAAAGCAGCTATGATATATTAACAACCTTTTTTGCTAACATATATGTGGAATATGAACAGGCGCATCTTTACAAATGAGTTTTTCTTTTTAATGCTATACTTTTTGCTTAAACACATATTAATTTAATAGACTTGTTAAATTATATCACATCTAAAATTTATTTTAATTACAGGTGCTTCATTACGATTGTTTTATATATTCTTCATAAATTTAATGGTTTCACTCTTTTTCCGTGCACTTCAAAGAGTGTGTATTGACACACATGCTATTCACAGAGTCTAATTGACTTCGGAACTATTGTTTAACTAGATCTAATATAACAGGTATAACCAGGTCAATATAAAACATGAAATTTGAATAATTAAAATATATTGAATGCTTAAATATTTCTGTTATTTACAAAACAACAACAGAATTCAAACTTTGGTCTGTAGAACATAGTTAAGGTTGCTTAAGATCACCTATTTTGTCCATTTTATGAAGTAAATTATGTATTTTTGTGTTCAATATTTATTTTTTGTTCGTTACGTTTAGAGATATTGATATAAAGAATGTAATAGTGAAAATCACGCATAAAAAAAAAAAAGTGGAACATCACATTTTAAAAAAATGACAAAAAACCCTAGGGCTGGAGATAGGTGAGTCTACCCAGTGGTTCTGCGGTACGTTTCATGGACTTGTTACGTTAAAATCCGGGGTTCGATTTCCCATGTTGAACAAAGCACCGATTATGTGTTGTGTAGCTTTGCGCTAAAACAAACAAAGAAAAAAAATCGACAAGTAAACCAGTCTTTATCATCAGGGACAAAGGCTAAGTAAATCTCATATAGTATCTTTCAGTAAAAAAAACAAACAAATATATAGCATTAGAAAATGGAAAATCTAACCTGTCCATCTGGCATTGTGCATATCTGATAGTTATTTTAGGAAATGAGAACAGGAAAACTTGTGATGGTTTCTGCTTTTTCTCCTGGTGAAGACAGGCCTGTCAGTCGGAAGCGCTAACCATAACAACTGATACTTCATGATTGGATATACTTTGGTTTACCTGTTGTTTGTCATATCGAGTGAAATGTTCTACTGAGGAAACAAACGTTTTTAAACAAGTTTTAATTACGAAACTTACCCATTTAGTGCCCAGAATAAAATTAGAAACTATTTTCCAACTGAGCAGATGTTTCGAAATATATTAAAAATGATAGGAACTTGAAGCGTTGGAAGAAGGGGAACATTCAATATTTCTATAGAGAATCATAGCAAAGAAAGGAATATTAGGGCAAGAAAAAACGACATATGGGAAGGTCATTCAAGGAGAAATATGTATATGAATTTTTAGCTTTGGTTAAATTTAAAAAAATGATTTTTTTAAACATTCGCCCTCCTTAAATGTTTTTCTTGGGCAAGGAAAAGCACTACATAAAAAGATTAAATCAAGCAGAAAATTTAGGGTGAAACTTTTATGGTGGTTTCTTTGTCGTGTAGCCGCTTTGTATACCCCGTGTTATTATGTCTTCAATCCCTCTCTTCCTGTCTTTCTTCGCTTTTTCTATATTTTTCAATTTTTTTTTGTTACATGTACAATACTATACAAGAGTCTGGTTTGTCACTTACCGGCTGAAAATGTCTCGTATACGTTAAACAGAAGAAATCTAAGTGTGAAGAGAAGTGAGCTTGGCGAGAAACTGGTGAACACTCCTATAATTGTTAATATACTGAGGTAACTATTACGTACGATGTTTGTAGGCTATTGCTAATACATTTAGGTAACAACTTTAAATAGGATCTCTGAAAGTTATTCTTAATTTTAGAAAGACGTCATCTAGGTGAGAAAACTGCACATGTCCCTTTATTTGCAAGCGCGATCCCTAATTTCATCTCATAACGATATAAGTTTAAAAACAATCATTTAGCAAATATTTCCAACAGAATGTAAAAAAGGAATTGGTTGAGAGAATCGAAGTAAATAATTATATATAATGGAAAAAATATTTTCGTAAACTCTACGTTCTGTTGTGTTTCATGTAATTATTTATGTATTATCTCACATTTATGTAAACAAATGTGTAGGAGAAATGGGACAATTAAGTATAAAAATATATTTATATAAATCTCATGTTAAAAATACAACTAATTACCTATTACTTACTAACAAGTACTAATATGTGTAATATGGGGAAATATACTGTGCATGAATTTTTTTCAGGTGTTTCCATTCTGATATTTTTTTAAAAAAATAGAAATTATTATATAAATTATTTTATCAGCGATTTAAAACCACGTTAAATGTAACATAGTTTAATACATAGAAAGAGTTTGAAATATATATAAACTTTTAAGGTAAAGAAAAAAAAACCGCGGGAAGTTTTGTTTTTCTTACGTAGGACTTTAAAAAAGTGTCATACTTTAGTAATTGAAGAGTGTCCTTGAATATACGTTACCGGTATTAATAATTGAAGAGTGTCCTTGAATATACGTTACCGGTATTAATAATTGAAGAGTGTCCTTGAATATACGTTACCGGTATTAATAATTGAAGAGTGTCCTTGAATATACGTTACCGGTATTTATGTTACCCTTTTATTTATTTATATTAAATTGATGATAAATTTTAAACATTTGTATTTTGTTTCATGGTATATTATCTGTGTTTAGATGCTGTTAAACTGTTGTGTATTCGTGACTTACATAAACATATATATGTTTTTATATTACATGTTTGACTATTCTAATACTTGTATTCAAACATTATTGGTGACAGTAAGATAGAGAAATAGGTGATATAAGTTTAGATGCAAAAGAACATTTACAATGAAGTTAGAGTTGAGCCGTGACCTAAGAATTTTTAGGGGTAGGTAAAACAGGTCATGGGCAGTGTCAGGGGCAAGAGAGCTGTATAACTCAAACGCATGTAGGCAGATAACAGTTGAATATTCTTTGAGCACACCTTTCCGAAGTTCAAAAGTTAATATCTTTCTAAACGTTATTAAAAACACGTTCTTACCTTGTATAGATAAACTGTAAAATCCAGACAAATGCAAAAATTCGTAAACGGACGTATAAAAATAATAATAATAAAATTTCATGAATAAAAGACTTAATGATTGGTTCAGTTGAAACCTGCTTATTTTAACTAGATTCAAGGCTATTAAGGCGGGGTCAAAGTTAGCGTGCTTTTGATTGGTCACGGACGAAGTTCAAATGATGAAAGAAAGTAATAATCGGAGCAAGGCCCAAGATTGTTTTATCTCTGGCGTCACATTAAAGGTTTAATATAAACGTTTTCTCCTTAGACAGCTTGTAGAATTAATAGTGGAAATTATTATTATGGGCAGGACTTAGACATTGGTATCCCAATCATATTCTTTATACAATAAATCACATTTTGTAGCCTCGTGACGTGAAGGGCCCACCTTGGTTTAATAATACAGTCACTGTAACAGACATGTAAAAATCTTCTTTTGTCCAAGGTGCTTTTCAAGTACCGTTTATAAGGTAATAAGAGCGTTCGAACAGATTACTGATTGTATGTTAGATAAGAATGTACAACAAAATTGCCAATCTCAACAAAAGTGAAAATTACATATATATTGCTTTTGATGAACAAAATACATGAATATACAAACTTGGATTATTTTTTTATATTAGAATAATTTTGAAATTATTTACATAAAAACTTATATAATCACCCATGTTGGATTATATCATTATTAATTAATAACTGTCATGTCGAGCAGATGAACAAAAACAAAGAAGAAATATATATTTAATATTTATTGGAGTTATTGCTCTTGACATGAAACCATCCCCCTGAGGTTGCTTGTTGCAATTATCAGGCCACTTTTTAGTCTCTAAAACTACTTTTGTTTCTTCTCAGACGTTTAATCGATTCAAGTTGTAACGATTATCCTCCTAGTATTGTCATTAATATTCCAATATCGTATTTATATAGTTCTTTGAAACGTGTGAAAATTAAGAAGCAAAAATTGAGTTAAAAAAAGACTTGTATTCAAAATACTTTTTCTTTTCATTATCCAAAAATTGTTATCCAGAGTGTTATTTTTTGGAAAACTCGACAATTAGACATTAGACAATTATTAGTCTGGCCCGGCATGGCCAGGTGGTTAGGGCGCTCGACTCGTATCTGAGGGTCGCGGGTTCGAATCCCCGTCCCACCAAACGTGCTCGCCCTTTACACTGGGAGGGCATTATCATATGACGGTCAATCCCACTTTTCGTTGGTAAAAGAGTAGCTCAAGAGTTGGCGATGGGTGGTGATGACTAGCTGCCTTCCCTCTAGTCTTACACTGCTAAATTAGGGACGGCTAGCGCAGATAGCCCTCGTGTAGCTTTGCGTGAAATTCAAAAGAAACAAACAAAACTCGACAATTTATGGGGAAAAGCATTACTGTGGTAAGTGTCAAAGAAGTATACAATTCTGTTGTAATGGTAGAACAAAATATTCACGTCTAGTCTAGTCATCACAAATTGCTACTTGTTGAAGCTTGAATGTATGTTTTAAAAATATTTATCATTCTAAATAGTTGTTAGTGTGTTATATTGAAATAACTCTGTGTGTACTCGCGGGAGACTAAAAGCCAAAATGTGACTTGTACAGAAACACAAATAGGACCTAGCTGTGTCAGATATTGTACAATAGAAGTAAGAAAATCTGTTGCAACGGTTCAACAATATTTTTAGTAACTGTTAAATTAAAAATTGTTTATTAGTTTGCTTTGTTTTGTGTTTCACCTAAACGATATCTGTAAGCCATTAACTGACAAAACTTTGTGTGTGTTCGCTTATAACCTGCGAACAACTGAACCGATTGCCACCAAACCTGTCGGGTTCCTTTCGGGCTCTCTGGGGAGTAACATAGGGGTCGGTGCTTGAATCTGACCTTCCTATGTCACCCCAAAGGGCCCACTATATCTTTTCCGTGCGTTGAACGGATAGGTCAAGTGTAAACGTTTATTTTGTAACTATGCACTTCTTATTCCAATACCTTATTTATTTGTTGTTTGTTTTTTACTTTCGGTTGTAAACCTGAAATAACTTAAGACAAATGAATACTATATGAATTATTTTTATTGCAAGCTTACAACAACAAAACATCAGATGCATTAAACATAAGAATGCCATGTAAAATCAAAGCAAAACTAACTCAAATTTTTACGCCCTAAAGCCCCAATAAATTATATTTCACATACTGGTATATATGTGAACAATGAATTTGTTTAAGCTTAACGGCCGTAAATGTAACTGTCTTACTATAAGTTCAACCAACACGCCAGTTACTAGTAAATGATTTAAGTAAAGATATCACGCAATCAGGCGTTCCAATTGGTTATAAATTACACATACCAGCTAATATTAGATGAAAGAAATCCAGTTTAGTGGGTTTGAAATTGAAGAAAAGTGGTAATCTGTTTTTTCACAGTCCGAACTGATCAGTGTTAAATAAGTTCATGATAAATCGAACTGAGAATGTTGTCATAAACCTACGTGACAGACAATTTGAAATTCAAAAAAAAATAAGGGAGGTAACAAAAAAGTAATGGCTATGACTAAGTATTTAGCGAGTGGAAGGGAAGAAAAATATATCATATGTGAAGCACAATAAATCTGCCACTGACCCAGAAATATCGGTTCCTGTACTTTAGACTGTATATTTTAACTCCAGCTGTTAAGGTTCTGGATTGTTAAATGTTCCGATATACGGACCTTTGATTTATGATAATAGGAACATTATCAATGTCCGAAATCCAGATCTCCGAGTTTGAAACCAAACTTAAATCTTGCAGATATTTGTTTCACGTCTGCTCAATGCTATTGTCGTATCTAACAAACAAGCTTTGAGTCGAATCATAGAACAAAAGTGAGACTGAGTGATGAATTCTCGTGATTTAAAAGTACATGTATCTTTGTGTTTTTTGTTTGTTCTTGGGTTCTCATTAGTTTCGAGACCGTTAATATTTACAGTTGGGTTAGAGCAAATGTTGGGTTACGGCAACTAGATAGACAACGGCGTTTGGATTTTGTCTCATAGATGGGATATCCCCAACGCACTTGGGTGCTATTACCACAGACATTATCCGTTATGACAGTAAGTTGACCATCAAGACCGGTATCGTTATAGCGATATTTAATTCCTTATTGTTTTATAGTGCTAATTTAAACGCCTATTAACAATGAATATATTCAATAGTTTATAAGCTATATATATATATTTGTTTTTATATTTTCCTCTAGTTTCTTCCCATCCAGTTTTAGAACCAGACTTGTCTGTGCGATTAATTCCTCGACCTCGCAACTGTACTAAACCATTAAATATGTATGCCTAACTAGAACTGTGTTTACACATCATAATGCAGTGGAAAAAGCATGCATGTTACAGGTGTCGGCCCTCGCTGGATTATATGGAAAAGCGACACAACAGTTCACATGTACGAAACGTTATAACAACTTGTACAAGCGACACAACAGCTCGCATGTACGAAACGTTGTAACAGCTTGTACAAGCGACACAACATCTCACATGTACGAAACGTTGTAACAGCATGTCAAGCGACACAACATCTCACATGTACGAAACGTTGTAACAGCATGTCAAGCGACACAACATCTCA
>NW_013665693.1:535911-565558 GCF_000517525.1 Limulus polyphemus | reverse complement strand
GTACAAGCGACACAACAGCTCGCATGTACGAAACGTTGTAACAGCTTGTACAAGCGACACAACAGCTCGCATGTACGAAACGTTGTAACAACGTGTACAAGCGACACAACATCTCACATGTACGAAACGTTGTAACAGCATGTCAAGCGACACAACATCTCACATGTACGAAACGTTGTAACAACTTGTACAAGCGACACAACAGCTCGCATGTACGAAACGTTGTAACAGCTTGTACAAGCGACACAACAGCTCACATGTACGAAACGTTGTAACAGCTTGTACATATCCTCGGAAGCCCATAGACTTTAATTCCAGCGTTCGGTCGGGATTCGCTCATTGAACAAAAACAACAAAAAAGAACAAATCGAATGGAAAAATGCCCTTCACGTGCTTTATCCTTGTCGTTCCACTTGTATATTTATCCAACGGTGTTTTACGAACTAATAAAACATTAACTGATCAAATAGTAGGCCTTTTTATTGTTTTTCTTCATAAGAGGTCGTAGAAACAAATGATTTCTTGGTGAAGGTTGGAGTATGTAGTGTATTACTGACTGTCGTTGTATTAGTTCTTATATTTCCTCCCGAAAAGTAGATTATAAAAATGAAGTCACATGATACCCATCGATCAAGAGATGGAGTCACGTGCATGTAATAGACGCGAGTCGTCATTTTTTATGGTCTCGGAGTTCTATACACTCAAGTCTTCATATGCTAAAAAAAGGGCTCTTATCACTACTTTCTCTTGCGATGGCAACAAATTGCCTGAACGAATAGGTGGGGTATGGGGAAGCGAGAGAGAGAGGCACGAGCGAGGGAAGTATAAAGCATCATTTGATCTGTCAAACTGACGTTTCAGAATTATGTAAGTACTAATGGTCTTATTAATGTTATATAAAATATTGGTTGTTTCTTACAGTTGGGAACCTTACTATGGTTTCATGTAAATTCTGATAGATACTGGAAACAAGTGGTAGTAACGGAATTGTTGGAGTACCCCACCGTTCCCTACATCCAACAACAGTTGGCGTACCCCACCGTTCTCTACATCCAACAACAATTTGTAGAATTGCGCACCTGCAGCTGCCATTTCTAACTCCTCTTAGCGAATTAGTCGTTGCGGGTTACGAAGAGTGCTAGCTTAGTATCCAGAGCTCTCATGCGCTTGACTACGATGACTACTTGGGTGGTGTTTTCGATAATAACAGAGCATCGATTGGTAAATGTAAAAAGTTTTAGTAAACTTGCAACGGTTTTCTTTACGAAATCTGAACATAACACAAATATCCTGTACCGTTTAATCATTTCCGTTCTCTACA
Source organism: Limulus polyphemus (assembly GCF_000517525.1). Lineage (NCBI taxonomy): Eukaryota > Metazoa > Arthropoda > Merostomata > Xiphosura > Limulidae > Limulus > Limulus polyphemus. Next base: position 564,237 of record NW_013665693.1, on the reverse strand, counting down.
TCCAACAACATGGGGTACGCCAACTGTTGTTGGATGTAGGGAACGGTGGGGTACGTCAACTGTTGTTGGATGTAGGGAACGGTGGGGTACGCCAACAGTAAAATCTGAGAAAAAAGGGAATATTTGACTTAATATACCACAATATCAACTGTTGTAATAGATTATCGTTTAAAATCTTCCATACACTTTGACATAATTACTGGTACGGTTTTGAACATAACATCAAATAGCAGACTAAGTTTCTACTTGCTGTATCTACACCCAACCTAGACCAGTTGTGAGTTAACTTGGTGCTGTGCCTGCTAACTTCTAAGCTATATTTTACGTACATTGAGATAAACCTTGTTTTATGACACATTGAAATAAACTGTCTTGAATATGCTGTGTTGTACGCGTTTCAAGGGTACCACAATGGAAAAATATATAGTTATTTTCTTTAAAGTTATTTATAAACAACATACATTGATGAGTTTAGTTTTTATTACTTTTAATGTTTATATTTACAATAACAGCTCTGTTCAACAGTACTTTACTGATCTCGATTGGGGTTGGTTAACGTGTTTTTATTATCACTTTTGAAATTTAGAGTGTAAATTACATTTTGTTTTTTATAAAAAAATATCGAATTTGACGTAGATTTTATTATGATTTTCACGTAGGTAACTACTTTAATATTGCGTGGACTGGAATGACATCTTCAGGAAACAAGTTTTACTAACCATCTCCATTAAGGGCAACTACCTTGCCTCAAGTGGCCGCAGACAGTGAATGCTAATCTTAGATGTGAAGTGATGTGGACTTAACTACACGTATCTGTTTTAAATGTTTTAGTATTTTTTTCACGTGCACGTATATAGATAATTAACTGTGATAAAATGGGACCTTGTAATCAGATACATCATCATGACTTTTAAGCGTTTATGACGTGCTCATTACAACTGCAGAAAGAAAAACATAATAAAAATGGTTCTTTGTATTTTTTGTATTGTTAAGAAATAATAAAAAAATAAAAATGTTTTGATTGACTAAAGTTAAAAACAACAACAAACATACAACAATTGACCACTTTTAAGCTTAACAGGATGCTTACAGGTCAAGTGACAATTCAGCCTTACAAATATAAATGAAGAAATACAGCCATATCACAGTTAGCCTGCAAGACTATAGGCAAGAGCACAGATATGCAAGACTTGAAGAGGGGTATGTTAATGGGTGCTTTTCTAGTAGGAGTGTTGCTATTAAAGTCCATTTTTTTTGTGGCCCGCTTCTCAGTCATTTGTCCATCATTCTATCAAGGGTGTCAGTTGAGTGGGAAAATTATTTATTGTACATGAACAGAGAAAGAGAGATGGAAGTAATACGTTCGAGATGCTTTTTTTTTCTCTTTTTTTTTCCATCGAATTATTTGTCAATTCATTAGCGATCTCAATAGTGGTTAATCTCAAAAGTTTCTGCATTTCGATGGACGTTGTTAACAGAAATAATGCAGGTCTCATTCTCTATTCCCAGTATCTAAATCTTTGAGAAGCTGTTGTTATATATGATTTCGGCTTTATGAGAACAGTGTTATCTAAACTACTTATGCTGTATATCTTAGCTTTCGAAAATGTAATCATATCCTCGACATGAAATTACTAAAAATATAAAAAAGGTGTTAGTCTTAGAATTCAATAGTGCTATTTTTGTATGATTGAACGGACGTCTTATTTTAAGAAAAGTAATGTAACTCAGTAGAATTCAATAGTGCTATTTTTGTATGATTGAACGGACGTCTTATTTTAAGAAAAGTAATGTATCTCAGTAGAATTCAATAGTGCTATTTTTATATGATTGAACGGAAATCTTATTTAAAGAAAAGTAATGTATCTCAGTAGAATTCAATAGTGCTATTTTTATATGATTGAACGGAAATCTTATTTTAAGAAAAGTAATGTAACTCAGTAGAATTCAATAGTGCTATTTTTGTATGACTGAACGGACATCTTATTTTAAGAAAAGTAATGTAACTCAGTAGAATTCAATAGTGCTATTTGTATATGATTGAACGGACATCTTATTTTTTTAGAAATTAATTGAGTTTAACCAGAAAAATCGCTATATTAAAACAAACGAATTACTGTAGTATTTTACATCTTAACGAATCGCTGAAAGATAGTGAATAGTTTATGTTATTAATAGAACGGCGGCTACCAATATACGGGCAGTATTACATGCTAAATAAGACTTCTAACGTTTTTATGTAGTGCTGAGTTACGTTACTTTTCTTCAGCCTAAAAATGGTGTGTAGACATAATGTGTCTTAGGCCCAAAAGTACTCGTGACTTACTTAACCAAGAAACAAAAGTTGCATGATCAGTGGAATAACGCATATTGTGAAATAAAAAAAATAAGGTTTCAATCACATCAAGACTTTGACATTTAAACGATTATCATGAGCTCGTACCAATTCCTGCGCGTGCTCCAATGGAACCTGGGGTGAGGCATCTGTTCAATGTTAGTTTGTATTTTTTACAAAACCACTTTGTTTCTGTACCACATCGTAATCACATACTATTATGTAAGCTTCAACTCTGGCACACTTATTGTCAAGTTTCGGCTTAAAACGGATTCAGTTTCCATTAGTGGTCCTCTGGTTTTTCAAGTTAATCGAGATACACCTAAGGCAGTCTACAAAATTTAATAACTTCAAATTTCCGTTATACTGCCCTAAGGTGTATTGAATAGCAGTGAAGGAAACGAGGCATTGCGAATTGTCAACGTTGCCAGATAGCCAGAATGGCAGGGGGCTTAAAGCATCCCCTGGTCGTGTAATTATCTTGGATCACTATCTGCCCATACGTCTATCTTGTTCAATTACGTGTCTGCCTGTCTTTTATTTTGTTTGGGATTCACTGGCTATTGACAGTTCATTCTCGCAGAATACATGTTGTAAGTGAAAGAACAAATCAACTTAGCAATATCAAGAGATCCAGTGTATTTCATATATGCATTTTATAGGCGCCATGTTAATTTATGTGTGTCCATGATGCTTAGATTTAACGTGTAGTGGAAACCAAAATTATAGTGTTAAATAAAGTTAACTTAAATATAACTATAACCAAGATAGAGTCGTGGACACATTTCTCTACGAGTTTAAGGTGTCTCGTTATGAACCGACTCCTTAGGTGTAACAATAAAGGTGCCAATGTTACTTGAGATACAAACAAAATAAATAAACAAAGTAAAGCGTGGGAGGGTGAGGGAAGCATAAAATGACGAAAATAAAAAAAAAGACAGACGGATACATAAATGACAAACAGTTATCTCGAAAGCTAGATAAAAATACAAATTGAATGTGTACTTAAAAGGAGGAACTGAGAGATTAAAAGGGCGGGACAAATGGTGGCGGATGATATATAGGCCAGCACAAATCATCGGTCACTGATGCAGCTTTAAGACTACTTGTTTACTAACCACTAGGAAGGAATCATTTTAGGATGTTACATACAAGTTGCACACAAGGAATGTGACGTGTGTATTGATTGTTATACCTTGTGCATACACCTTCATCTCGAGCTGATTGCTACCTTCAAAGCAACACCATACTGTTTAAAACTTGTCTGGAATTCTGTCAATTACACCCGAGGGAACGGACAGCATGCCAGCCGCCTCTTTAGGAAAACATACCAATTTTTCATCATCTTAAAGAATCCTTTAAAACTCATCCGTAAATATAGGTGGTGTAGTATACCGATTGAAATCTTAGACATGTATCTGCGTGAGTGTTTTCAAACTAAATTATAGCCCGACAGTTTTGTAACCGTATCTCTCAACTGTACCTGGCTCGGTTAAATTCCTCGTCTCTGAACTGTCACCTCGATCAAAAGAACATAAATTATCTCTCAAGTCACCTGCAATTAAAAGTAGAAAATGGAACGTCGTGTCCGGATATAATTTTTTCCCGCCTAAAAGTAATCTTTTAATGTATATATTTAAAAAAAAACTTTACGGAAGAAAGCATTTTCCATCTTTGCCTGTGCTATGCTTTAAGAAAAATAAATGATTAAGACAAGGATTGATAGAAGAACTGCTGAGTATGGCGAACCTACCAATATGTACATTTCAATATCTTCGCTCCAAACTACACTATCTGTGCAATGAATATGGAAACAAATGCTGAATTTTGACTAAGTAGTTTTTTGAGAGTACTAACGTTCGGTTCAACCCAAAGTGACAGAATGGTCTCTCTCTATACTACGGGGATCGAGTCCTTAATTCTAGTGTTATAAGCTATCGAAAATAAGTTTTTCAATACGAAGCAACTAATCTAAGAAATGTAACAAGTCTCCCATATTCATCTTATCTCGAACCAATAAAGTGTAGTAATCTAGCTATTTTATATGTTCTTAGCTCCACTAACTGAGATCAAGGGTTAATCCACAGATTACGACAAACCAGACACTCGTTTTAAACAATTTAAACTAGTGCAGGAGCACTCATTAATAGAAATTACATGTCTTATCAAAAAAGTTGTAGCCTGGTGTACCAACTATTTGTTTGTCTAACTAAGGATACTGAGAACTGTTTCATTCAATGTGCTTATATCAGCCAAAAGGACGACCAACGCATGGCTCCGTCATAACATTTTGCTGTATACGTCGAACTTAGTTTTATTTCGTGTACATTTGCGAAAAACAAATAAATAATGTTTTATAATACATAGTTCATACCGGATTTACATTCTGGTTGTCTTTAGAAATCTATTCCGCCTAACAACGTAAAACCTAGCAAATGTTGTCAACGGCTTTCTAGCCTCATTAGAATGTCTGGCCAACGAGTATAAGTCAGCTTTATAGTAACCTTAATGTTTAAAAAAAAACTTATTGGAACACAAAGACCATCTAAAATAAACAGGTGAGACATCTTAGAGATGCTTGTTTAGAAGTGATCAAGAGTTGGATGCAGGAAAAAGTTGTTTAACTTACAATTATTAAATAGGTTTGTATTTTTTTCCGAGCTGTATGTATGTAAATGACTGTTTTGGCTGCATTTGAAAGAACTATTATAGTCCTGTTCTTGGTTCAGCAGATTACAGATTTAAGCAAAAATATATGTTTAGTTTATATTAAGAGTTAGCTGACCACGTGCAGAACGACGTATATAGACAGTCAGTGTAAATCAAATACTTTGTTTTTCTTCTTGTGAAATAAGATTCCCGAGTCTTTCTTGTGTTTTTTCTCTTCATATATTTACTTAACACATCCATGTCGTACCACACGTGTCGCCACGTCTTCTTCACTGATTCGTTATTTATCTGCTTACCTGGTTATCATATCTTACCCGTCCACAACTAGAATACTACAGTAATACTCGATTTTATATAAACTCTAAACTCTGATGACACATGTATAATAGGCTACTGATCATTATATATGAATATTAAATACAAAGAGGGCGCTTAAACTCCATGTATTAAGTTTAACCAGAAAATACAGCAAACAAAGCGAAATTATTATATTTTGTCACCAAAGTATGGTTAATTGTATATAGATAGACCTGTGTTTTTTATGATTTCAAAATAATATAGACAGATACGTTTATTTTCTAACGTCTTTATTTTCTCAAAGGTATTTTAATGGTTTAGGCCAATACCTAAATAATGTCGATGCTCTTAATTTTACAGACCTATAACGCTAAAATCCGGTGTTCGCTTCTCCACAGAGAGCAGATAGTATAATTTGCAGCTTTGTGCTTAAAGACCAGTAACAACTCGTATAGGATAGTAAATCAAAGTTATCTTTGTTCCTCCTAGGGGCACAGCAGTATGTCTGCCGATTTACAACTATAGAATTCTGGTTTCGATACCCGTGGTGGGCATATACATTGTGTTACTTAAATTCAAACAAACAATACAGTAGAAATGACATTACACATATATTTAATGGAAAGATGTGAATATAAAAACCTAACAATAATAATTAAAAAAGAAACAAATTTGGATCCAAGTTTAATAAACATAAATCAGAAGACGTATAGGTGATATTTATTTTTTTAAATTTGAGAAGCAAGAGTATAGACTAGAGACAAATTTCGTTTCACTTTATATTTTGTAAAATTTTCCCAATTTTGTATTGTGTTTTTTAAGTATTTTTGTTTTTAATATGTGTATTTTACAAAAACAATCTGGCTTTCAGGTGAGAACTTTTAAAAATTGTCTGTTGTCTTTACTTGTACTTTGTATATTTCAAGTCAACGCTGTAATTTTAGCTTGTATTTTACTCGATAATCTTCTTTTGTTTTTCGTTTTTACTTATTTTGAAAATTTCAAGCTAATTCTAAATTATCAATTTTTACTTTACTTAATAATCTTATTTTTGAAGTTTTACTTATCATACTTTGTATATATTACAATTAAGTTTCCCATTCTAGTTTGTAATTTACTTAATAATCTTATTTTTTAAGTTTTACTTATCATACTTTGTATATATTACTATTAAGTTTCCCATTCTAGTTTGTACTTTACTTAATAATCTTATTTTTTAAGTTTTACTTATCATACTTTGTATATATTACTATTAAGTTTCCCATTCTAGTTTGTACTTTTACTTAATAATCTTATTTTTTTAAGTTTTACTTATCATACTTTGTATATTTTACTATTAAGTATCCCATTCTAGTTTGTACTTTACTTAATAATCTTATTTTTTAAGTTTTACTTATCATACTTTGTATATATTACTATTAAGTTTCCCATTCTAGTTTGTACTTTACTTACTAATCTTATTTTCAGGTTTACATATTACATTTTGTATATTTTGAATTACTTCTTAATTTTAGTTTGTACTTTACTTAATAATCTTATTTCAGTTTTTATATATTACTTAAAAGTTAATTCTACACTTTACCCTATGCTCTATTTTTCTTCTTCTTAAAACGTTACAAAAATAGACCGACGTCGTGAAAACTTTGTTTTCAAAATCGTCTAATTAATTTTATGCATAAGATTAACCATTTGTTTTCATCATTAATTAACTTAAAAGTTTTTCGAAAATAGATGTTTTCCTTAAAACTCATTAGAGAAATTAACAGTCATTTAATCTTGTAATTGGCTACTTCCTGGGAAGGTCGAGGGTAAGATTCCTGTTGGAAGCTATACAACGCCTAACGCCTATGGAACGTAATTATCAACTTTTTTTTATCCTTCATTTAAGGCTAAAGCCCTGTTAATTGTTTCAGAGTATAGATATTTTTGTTTCTCAATTTCTTGGTAACTTAATTACTAATAGAGACACACTTTATCCAGTTTTGATGAAGAAATTTTCATTATTATAGATTTTCTTCGATCCCGCCAGAAGCCAGTAGATCTTTCCATCTCCCCCTAAATATCTTGAGGAGTATATGACATTTCTTTAGTGCAGAGAATGTGTCTTGTCCCCCTAGTGTCGTGTGCACGTGGCATTGCTTTACTCGCAATTTACGGTTTATGATGATGAAATTAAAAAGTTAATTTTCCGCTTTTCGCTCTGAAAAAGAAGCCCAAGAAAACGGTAATTAAACCCCGTGTTCGTCGCATAATGAGTAACATTCATAGCATACATACTTTAAATTATTCCATATTTTCTATACGTTTCTGAGTACGAAAGTATTGTAAAGTTCTTGTTTTACACATTAAGACTTTCGAATACATTAGTTAAGCTATGTATTATTAATAAGTATTATCAAAACTAATAACTAAACAAAAACCTCAACAACAACAATAATAATAATAATAAAAACAACATTGGTCATAAAATCCTTAGACTACCAACCAACTTTGAGCACGTGTCTTAACGATTGAATGGTGGAAGCTCTCTGCTTTTAAAAACAACGTTGTTTATACTCCTGTCACTTTTATTCAGTATGTGGGGGGAAGAGGGGGTAGTGGTGACCTTGACCAGAAACAAACCCCCTAGTTTGAAGTTCTCACAGTTTTTCTTAACAGTAGAACTGTTTATAATTAAGTACTGAAGACGACAACGTTAAATATGCGCTGAACTAACAATAGTACTCAATAAACACAAATAACAATTATATTGACAAGAGTGATTAACTACCACGATATTGGAATGTTTAGGTTATCTTACAAATTTATTAAAATTGTCAATGTGATAGCTTTTAGATTATTCTGTGTGTGTCTGTGGAAAAAACAAAATTCAGCAAATTATTTCGGTATAAGATCACGAATTTTGTTTAATTGTTTGTTTTTAGTTAAACACAAAGCTCCACAATTGGCTATCTGTGCTCTACCCACCACGGGTATCGAAATCCGACTTTTAGCGTTCTATGTCTACATAGAGCCATTAAAGAGGAGGGACTTTTTGTTAATACAAAAATGCCAATCAGAACGTTCCCATGGGAATAATTAATAATAATTATTAATAATTAATAATTATTATTAATTGTTTTTAAAGAGGAAAGGATGAAATGTTTATTTTATCGAGCTTTAATCAACAATAAACTGTCAGCTTTAGTTCTGTTCTTTCTTCCATATGTGTCTTAGCCCAAGTGTGGGAATAAAGTTAATTTTAAAAGCAAGTAATTAGTTATCATACACACATATATATATACTTCCGCAGGGTCCCTGAAAGTGTTCTCTTTCAAGAGCAAATAAAACGATTAACAAGTAAATGATTTGTTCTAAAACTGTGTGTGTGTGTCTCGATAAGGGAGGGGGGATACATATATACTAGATGTACTTCCGCAGTGTCCCTGAAAGTGTTCTCTTTCAAGAGTAAATAAAACGATTAACAAGTAAATGATTTGTTCTAAAACTGTGTGTGCGTGTGTGTGTCTCGATAAGGGGGGGGGATTCTAAAAACGTTTCTAGTCAGTGTGCTTTAAAGTGTGATATTCCTCAATAAGCCACTGCTAAAAAAAACTAATAAAATGTAAAATAAATCGAAGGTCGGAAAAACCTGATTCGAAGAATTACGTAGCACAAACTTTACTAAAACGTTAAAGATTCAATAACGAATATTGTGTTTGTAAAACAAAGTAAAATATTCTGAAGTACGTTTTTCTATCGGATATAAATGTTGTTTTATTGAAATTTAATATATACTAGATGTACTTTCACAGGTATCCCGAAAGTGTACTGTTTCGAGAGCAAATAAAACCAAAATTAAAAAGTAACAAATATTTGCATTTCTTGCTTTTGAAGTTCGCATGTCATGCTGTGTTGTAGTATACAGAGTGTATTATTTTTCTCGTGATTCATGGTATGAACACGTTTTATTGACGTCACGACAGTAAAAAACTTCAACGTTAAGCGTCCCTTGTGTGACGTCATTTTAGTGTCTACTGACTGACTGACAAACAACACATTACTGTATAGTGGTGCGAGTGGCTAAAGTGATCCCTCCAGACGTTCTTCGGCTCTACCTATCCATATATTCTGTTTTACCTACTTGTATGTGTATAGGACTTAAATAACGTAAATTCAATTTCTGCGATCTCTGGCAGAGCCTAGAGGTCATTGTATTTAACCTCAGTACCAGTTTTCGTTGTCTAAATGTATAATTTTTAACCACTTCCAACGACCTAAATAAAGCTATATGCACCCGATCTGTTAATGTGGACAGATCACCGGATGGACTTTAACGTCTTTAAGATTTTTAGACCTCAGTTTGTTTTGTAACTGACTGTTTTCAGCACGAAAAAGGATTAACATCATGTCTTTTTAAAACGTTAATTAAGGTTCAGACACGACAATAATGAAAAGCAGAGAACTTGGTTCCTTATATTAGTTCTACAAGAAAGCCATAATTAGTGCCAGGCTGTAAGACGAATATGGGAGATTAAAGATTTAACCAATTCGACATTGGCCCATGAACCAACAGCGGTACATTTCTAGTAATTTGGGTTTATTGTCTTTAATTACAGGTTCTGACTGCCATGCCCTCCAGGACGAAACAACGTGGTTCTGGATCTAGGCCTAACGCCCATCCTTTACACTCGTACCTTCCGTGAAGGGAAAACAAATTCAGTGTAACTCCTCCCTCCTTTTCCATTTCCCTGGGTAGTTCTTAACTTCTCAACGTTTTGGAATTTGTGTTATTTATTTCATAAGGAAGAATAATGACAGAAAAAAAAATCCTGTATTTGGTGTATTTCAAACCAATACAAAAATACATGAACAAATCAGTAGACGTAAAAAATATAAAGGTAAAAACCTTGCAGAAATTCTGAATGAGACTTTACTTCTATAGCAGTATATTGAATGAAGAGTATAATTTTTGGCAAACCTGAGTAAGGTGTTTGTATTTAAAAAATGTAAGTAAATAGGCAAGAACAAAAAGGATAATATACGTTCAGGTATATCACACGTGTTTCTTATACTTAAAGCTGCGCATTTCATTTTATGATACTGGGAAAACAGGTTTGAATTTATTTGGTAAATTACAAATTAATAAAGTTTATCAATGAAACGAATTTTTTTCACTAAGTTACATAACATCGATGGTTCCAAAATTTCTTCTCTTCCTGCGAGGTAGTAAATTAAGCACCAAAAGAGTAAAATAGAACATGAAAAGCCACTATTCAATTTGTTGTTGCAGTTGTCAGTTCTCTGAGATTTCTTCTCTTCCTGCGAGGTAGTAAATTAAGCACCAAAAGAGTAAAATAGAACATGAAAAGCCACTATTCAATTTGTTGTTGCAGTTGTCAGCTCTCTGAGAGTTTCTGTTCAGGAGAGGGGCTGCCTGCTCCTATCGGTTTCGTAGAAAAGTTTAAACTCTGGATACGTTTGTAGGGAATTAATAGCATTTTTTGTTTTGTATATGTAATAAGAAATTATAACCTTTACAAACTTTTTCTGTGTCTTCCGAATTGAATATTGCGCATGACATAGACTGGTATATTAAAAACACACACAGAAAGTACCTAACACGAAATAGACGTGAACTTGTCTAGCCCTGAGATGTACTGTTCACAACTGTTGGTGACTGACAAGTTACATTTGTCACATACAACATAACACGGTAACACACATAATATTTAGTCTCCAATGCAAAATGATAAAGTACATAACTTCTCCAGCCTTCAACTCAACATGATAAAGTGCACAACTTCTCCAGCCTTCAACTCAACATCATAAAGTGCGTAACTTCTCCAGCCTTCAACTCAACATCATAAAGTGCGTAACTTCTCCAGCATTCAACTCAACATCATAAAGTGCGTAACTTCTCCAGCCTTCAACTCAACATGATAAAGCACAACTTCTCCAGCCTTCAACTCAACACGATAAAGTACATAACTTCTTCCAATAACTTCTCCGACCTTCAACTCAACATGATAAAGTACATAAATCCTTTAGCCTTTCTAGCTCCAAAATACCATAATAAGTTATATACTGTTTTCATTTTAAAAACTAACGTAGTAAAATGCGCACATCCATCAATCTCAAAACGAAACATTAGTGCTTAGTCCTTTGGATCTCAATTAACAGCATCCTAAAGTACGTAACTTCGTCGATCTCCAATATAATATGATATATAAAAAACGTTCTTCAGCAGAACGTGGGAAATCAAATATATCTTTAATCTCTAACACAACATGGTAATTTAAATATCTCCTTTAACTTCTAACAAAACATAATAATTTAAATATCTACTTTAACTTCTAACACAACATAATAATTTAAATATCTCCTTTAATCTCTAACACAACATGGTAATTTAAATATCTCCTTTAATCTCTAACACAACATGGTAATTTAAATATCTCCTTTAATCTCTAACACAACATAATAATTTAAATATCTCCTTTAACTTCTAACACAACATGGTAATTTAAATATCTCCTTTAATCTTTTACACAACATCTTGAGTTATATATCTTCTTTAATCTCTTACACAACATGGCAAGTTAACAATTCCTTCAACCTCTTGCACAACACGCAAGTTAAATATCTGTTTGAATCTCTAACACAACATCGTGAGTTAAATATCTGTTTTTAATCTCTAACACAACATCATGAGTTAAATATCTGTTTTTAATCTCTTAACACAACACGCAAGTTAAATATCTGTTTTTAATCTCTAACACAACATCGTGAGTTAAATATCTGTTTGAATCTCTAACACAAAATCGTGAGTTAAATATCTGTTTTGAATCTCTAACACAACATCGTGAGTTAACTATCTGTTTTTAATCTCTAACACAACATCGTGAGTTAAATATCTGTTTTTAATCTCTAACACGATATGGCAAAGTACAAAACCCATCAATCTCCAACACAAGACGGTAACATACATAATATAGGGCGTGCCATAGGGATCCTGCCCTCCCAGTGAGAGACAATTAAACCACAGGTATCAGAACAGACTTCTTTTCATGATCAAGATATACTTACATAATCATTGAATCAGTCAAATATTGCATATGTTTGAAGTGTTCACCACAGTTTTCAGTGCATGTGTTATATTTAAAAGCAACGTATATGGCCAGCTCTGTATTTTCGAACGAAATCTTCCCCCCTTAAAGTTAACAGACTTAGATCGTGTGACGTTTCAATATTCAGACTAGTTTAATTTTGCTTTTATTATTATAATTGATTAACTCGCATATCTTTAAAGAATTAATTTTACAATTCGCGTACGGTTTTTCATAGATCGTTATGTATTACACTATGGATATCTACGTGGAATAATATAAGTTAAGTTTCATTAGTTTACATGATTCATCATATCTACTCTCTCTCTTTATCTAGCCTTAAATATACACATGACTCACGCTTTTAATACTAATAAAGCGAATAGAATTACATTTATGTGGAGCTTGTTTTTTGTTGTGGTTTTTAGAAATGTAATACGTTCAAAACATTGCCAAAGCAAATGACTTACAGAGTCAAAGCTCGAGGTCTATATAAAAACATCAATAAGTAACTTATTTCAGCAATAACTATAAAATCGGTTCTCATATTTTCTAAAGTGTTCTTTCAATTGTGACAGAAAGAAGGCCATCTCGCAAACTTACCTAGTGTGATATGATGAAAATATAATGATGTCTTGTGGCAGGTAAGCAAAGATATCAATTCACTTTGACCTGGTAACCTTGACTGAAGAGCATCCGCTAATTTACCCTGGCATTAAGGGAAGAGAACATATATTAGAACCTTTCAGTTGTAAGAGGTTAATGTTCATTGACTTATGTGGATACACTAACTGAACGATATCCGCTTATATATGAGAGAGGATGGCATTAACTAGCCTATGTTATAGAATTTTGTAGCTCAAAAAGCACTTCACAATTTATCATGAAATGGTTTGGTTATGGACACATATATCATCACAAGATGGCACCTGTTAACTTCTGAGTTTGATTATTAATACATATATCATCACTAGATAGCACCTGTTAACTTCTGGATTTGATTATTGATACATATATCATCACTAGATAGCACCTGTTAACTTCTGGATTTGATTATTGATACATATATCATCACTAGATAGCACCTGTTAACTTCTGGATTTGATTATTGATATATATATCATCAGAAAATGGCATCTGTTAACTTCTGAGTTTGGTTATTGACACATATGTCAGCACAAGATGGTACCTGTTAAATTCTGGGTTTGGTTATTGACATGTAACCTATCCTGGCATGTCAAAGGTGAATGACATTCACACGCTTGTGTCACAAAACTGTTAACTTGCCGTGATAAGCATGGAAAAATGTATTTAAAATGACATTCGCTGACTTATCTTGATTTTAGATGATAAGATATCAGCCAACTTTCGATAAGCGTAAAATAATGGCATTCTATAATTTATACTGATATTTTGTGACATCATAATTGCTAGCTAGTTTTTCGCGATATTCATGGAAGAATGACATCCTCTAAATTCTCCTGCTAAATATGACATAATGGCATCAACAAATTATCATGGTAAGTGTGAGGAAATGAAATACCTTAATTTTTTTTGCTACGTGACATCAATATATTCGGTGCTTTATCATGACAAGTATGTATATTTATTATCCACTGATGTGACATTCAGAAAAACAACAACATCGAATAGCATGTTCTGTTATATATGTGACATTTACGTATGTATAGTGTTGACAACTGTATGACACACAAACATACTTGAACATGTATATATTATTTAGTTAATCAGTTGTCTAGCCGGAGAATCAAGTGTTCAACAGGTTATGTTAATATCCAAACATCCAGCGTTGCATTTTAACCGTAACGTTAAGTTGATAGAGGTTATGGCCATTATTGGGACTGGAGTGCAAATGTGACAAAGGCTATGGTTATTATTGGGACCGGAGGGCAAATTTGGAGAAAGGCTATGACCATTACTGGGATTGGAGTCCAAATTTGATAAAGGCTTTGACCAGTATTGGGAATGGACTACAAATTTAATAAAGGTTATGGTTATTATTGGGACCGGAGTGCAAATTTGATAAAGGTTATGTCCATTATTGGGACCGGAGTGCAAACTTGATAAATGCTATGTCCATTACTGGGACTGGAGTACAAATTTAATAAAGGTTATGGTTATTATTGGGACCGGAGTGCAAATTTGATAAAGGTTATGGCCATTATTGGGACTGGAGTGCAAACTTGATAAATGCTATGTCCATTAATGGGACTGGAGTGCAAATTTTAGGGAATGAATTTATTTATCTTTTTTTTGGGATAATTATGAGCACAGCGTCATATGCTTTTGAATGTTTCATTCTCTAAGTAGAGTTATAACATTGTTACACTTGTGAGCGACTTTCTGTGAAAATGTACTCGTTGATAATGTTAAATGAAATGAAATTGTACCTTCTAGTACTAAAGAAAACAATACAGCGCCACCTCTTTAGAAAATGGACAATGTTAAGAACGTATTTGAATGATTGAACACGTCCCTATAATTTTCAACCATTAATTCCTCCGATTTTGACCCATTCTCAAAAACGCGATTCCTTAAATTTAAAGCATTCGTACATCTGACATCTAGTACAGTGGTTCCCAATCTTTTCACCACCAAGGACCCTTTTATTTCTATTTTTTTCTCACGGACTCCATGTTTTTGAAAGATTCCGTCTACCTAATAAACTGTTTTTATAAAGTAATAATTAACTCGTTTTAACGGCCTTCTCACATACTTAGAGAGACAGAAAAATTATGATAATTATAGAACAGTCTCAGCTTTTACGTGTTATTATTCTGTGTCCTTCCGTGCATTATTTAATTTTAAAAAAAATAACTCCTGGATCCCCAGTATTACCTTCCGATCCCAGGTTGAGAACCACTGGTCTAGTAGAAACTATAGGTTTGGGAAACATTTACGGAAGTTTTGATGTCACAACATGGATAGCTAATATTGACTAGAGAAGAAGAAGAAAATTTCCCACCCCTACAACCGAACGAGCTCACGTGTAATGGTTAATTATTATTATTAGTAGTAGTAGAAGGTGAAAAAAAAACTTTGTTTAATTTCTTTAGGGCTGATTATGAAAATTGTATTAAATAACACGGTTTTTTTTATAGTGAAAATTACATTAAAATCGTCGGCTATACGTTAAAATTGTACTTCTGTATAAATAAAATAACCATATTAGAAGTGTATAAAAAACTATGTACATGAACAACAGCCCCTGTTGTATATTTGTCGAATCTACTGAAGAATACTGGCATTAAAAGATTCCTTGTCACAGTATTTTATAGCCCACTGAAAGTATTACAGTCAACTTTTTATTATTGCTATTACATGATTCATACATATTCTTTATTAACACATGAAAATAACCATAATCCAAAACACCGGCTTGTAAATTATCCTCATCAAACATGGTCTAAAAACGTTCCTTATACTTTTAAACACCACGTGAGGCAGTAATCATAATTAGGTTTGTAAAACATGGTTAAAAATTTATTGTTGACTAAATACTCGTAGCCTGGAACGTGCATGTTCATCATTCAAACATTACGAGTTCAAAGAACCGCATTTTATTTTTTGAATCACGTGCGAAAAATGACAATGAGTTACAAGGCACCAACAATCAGTTATTCTCATTATTAAATACATTATCATGCATAACAGCTTCCAAAATACTTTGTTATAATTAGAATTTCAATGCGATAAGCCAATGAAGTTTTTAAACACCACACAGTTGAATCGAATTTTAAGCAAGATCTTGTTTATGTAGCGCTAATGTTTCCAACATTATTTTATTAATGACAAGAAAAAGTTTTAATTATTTAATATTTGAATTTATCTATCCTTTCTATAGGATCCCATCCCTGTTGGTATTAACATTATGCAAAGTCTGTAAACTCCTTTAAAACTTTAAGAGAGTAATTTCATCTGGATGACCATCAGAAGGTTAAGAAAGTGTTAACGATATTTTACCACCCTCTGTCTTCAAATTATTAGCTAATACAGCTCGGGTTAGTGTTATAGAGAAGGGTCACGTGATTAAAGGTGTTAATTAACTCAACATCTCCAACCGAGAGGTTCAAAAACATACAGACCAAGACATAAATTTTCACGTGTACGTGGGTCGAAGAATAACTATTGGCTGTGACCTCACTTTCTAATTCCACCAGGAAGATTTATAACTAACTTCGAGAATTTTTCATTTACGATTCCATAGGCTCTTGGAGCTCCTGCAGTTCCTTACGCTTACTTTACTTACTTAGAACTGATCCGGTGTAGGCTTCTGGGATCCGATTTAGTTTACACGCCAAACAGTTTCCTGCTCTCTGACGAAATACATAAGACCTTGGAACTGAACGGAAATAAATACTCATTATCATGTCGATGTTGAAGTACAGGAATTATTAGTTGCATAGTTAGATATATAAATTATAGGCAAGAAGGTAGATAAGTGAATCATTGAACGCACGGACAGACAAGAAGGAAATTAGATGCATAGATATATAGATGTGGTATTCTTGGCTAGAAAGATATATGGAAGTTAAGTACGCTGTAACAGGGAGAACGAATGGAAATAATTGACGGGCAGTATACTAATTCAAAGAGAAGGGAAGAACAACAGTGTGATTGGACAAGGTTCCAAGAAAAGACGATAACGATACAGTCGACAAAACAAAGAGTTAAGTAGGACAAACGCTTTACTATAAAATACAATAAACAATTGTATTTTAAAACATTGTTATACAGTCGACAAAACAAAGAGTTAAGTAGGACAAACGATTTACTATAAAATACAATAAACAATTGTATTTTAAAACATTGTTATACAGTCGACAAAACAAAGAGTTAAGTAGGACAAACGATTTACTATAAAATACAATAAACAATTGTATTTTAAAACATTGTTATAGAAGTTACAGTTTACTAAAGACTCGCCAACGATACAAAAACACGACTACAAAAGAATACAACTACAATGAATTCCTTCCTCTTGCTAGTCCAAGACTAGAATCAAATTCTACCCCACTGGGACGAAAACTAGACCGATACATAACTTCTTCAAAGGCAGATAGTTATCAATACACAAAGAAAGCATCGTTTTCTTAACTTCCACCAAGCACACAATAGTTATCAAAAATCACCATAGGAATGTTGAACCAAATAACTCGAGAATATCAACTTTTTCCCAAGTTGCTGTGGCTAGCCAAATCAGTGAGAACACAGTGACAGTGAAAGAAAAAACATAACTGACAGTAAACATTCTTATGAAATCAGGAATATGCACATTTCTTCAATATTATAGAATTAAGTTACAAAAGAATACATCTGCTATTCGGAATACCATAAATAGAGAGATACCACCAATGTAAAGTAAAGCAAAGAAATAGTATTTCAAAATAAAACTTCGACACTTTTCAAGTACATGTTAATATGATAAGCCATGTACGACGATTTTTCCGAGATGCCTTAGTCCTGTGGTTTTTCTGTCATATATCAACATGACTTCCTTGACATAATAAATCGCTGGTGACATGCTCTTGCAGTAAATTATGATTTTTTTTCTCTGTCTCAGTTCAAAAGGGCACGGTTTCTAAACATAGAAGACTAACTATGATTTACTACTTGACTTTGTTGAAAATTTAAGGACATGTAAAGAATCGAAGCCAGTAGGAGAGCACAAGTTATTATTTTTAATCACCATACCAAGCAGAAATGAATAGTAGAAAATTGGCATCTTTCTGTAGTATTGTACACCGCCCCCCTCCCAGTGCCTCAGCGGTAAGTCTGAGGGCTCACACAGCTACAAACTAGGTTTCGATACTCGTGGTGGGCACAGTACAGATAGCCCATTGTGTACCTTTTGTGCTCAACAGCAAACAAGCAAATTACGCCTCACCCGTATTCCTGCTCTTACCAGATTTCAACACATCACCCGTATTCCCGCTCGTACCAGATTTCAACACATCACCCGTATTCCCGCTCGTACCAGATTTCATTTTCAATTCATTACAGGAAGATTGTTTAAGTGAGATAAGACTGTGTCAAAAACAAAGGATAAATAACAAAAGTCTAATCAACTTTTTAAATCCGTGAACGTCATTTCTTTAGCTGAGTCCTTTCCAAATACTTTAAAACGATACATTTTAAGAAGATTGCATTGATCATTTTAAAAAGAATCAAACAGTCACTTAATTATAATATTTTCGTAGATTGTGTGACAGTAACAAATTAGCAAAAAATAACTTTATTGAGAAATATATAACTTTACTGTAACGTTTTGAACAAATAAATATTTCAGAAGAGTTCACATTTTCAAAAGATTCACCAATTGTGTATTTGACACATCAAAATGTGAAGTAGTTATCGCCTTACAATCCACTTCTAAGTGAACTTAACAAAATAAACAATCTATTCATCCTAAATTAGTTTATGAATAAACAAAACAAAATTACCAAACTGTTCATCTTTAACTAAACTCTATGAAAGAGCAAGCTGGAACTTGTTCAGCCTAAAGTAATTAAAAATAAATAAATCGTAAAAAAGTTTATTCTTAGACGGATTTAGGAAAAGACAAAAAAAAAGCAAAACTCATTTGAAATTAATTTATGATAGAACAAGTCTAGAAAATTTTTTGTATTAGAATAATTTATGAAAAACAAGACCAAAAGTATTTTCGTTTTAGAATAATTTATGAAAAAAACAAGACCAGAAGAATATTCGTATTAGAATAATTTATGAAAGAACAGGACCAGAAGAATATTCGTATTAGAATAATTTACGAAAGAACAAGACCAGAAGAATATTCGTATTAGAATCATTTATGAAAGAACAAGACCAGAAGAATATTCGTATTAGAATAATTTACGAAAGAACAAGACCAGAAGAATGTTCGTATTAGAATAATTTACGAAAGAACAAGACCAGAAGAATATTCGTATTAGAATCATTTATGAAAGGGCAAACTAGAGCTGTTCATCTTAGACTTGCTTATCAAAGAACAAAAACAGAAGAATTGTCGTCCTAGATGATTTGTGAAACAAAAAGCAACAAATTGATAATCATATTGCATTGATGTAAAACAAACAAACAGAAAAACTGTTGACCCTGCTACAGACTTAAAGTGATAAAAACTGAACAACTCTTGGTCCTACAATAATGATGTAAAATAATAATTCGCAAACTGTTGATCCTATTGTTTGAATGAAACCAACAAAACGTAAACTAATGATATCAAATAATTGTTGATCCTAGTGTAATCATATAGGGTAACAAAACAAGCAAATGTTTCATTTTATTGTGTTGACATAAAATAGATTGTTTGGGTTTGTTTTGAATTTCGCGCAAAGCTACACGAAGGCTATCTGTACTAGCCGTCCCTAATTTAGCAGTGAAAGACCAGAGAGAAGCCTGCTAGTCATCACCACCATGGCTGAAAGGTCGAGTCATAAAATTAAATAAATACGGTAGGACCTTTGATACTATAAAAAAAAATAACTATAAAATTATTGACCCCACAGTAATCACGGGAAAAAACAAAACTAATAATCTGATAATCCTATTGCAATGATATAAAATGATAAAAAACAAAACTAGTAATCTGATAATCCTGTTACCATGATATAAAATGATAAAAAAAAACTAGTAATCTGCTAATCCTATTACCATGATATAAAATGATAAAAAACAAAACTAGTAATCTGCTAATCTTATTGTAGTCACATAAAAACAGAACCGTAAGTCTTACAATAACCAAACAAATAATAAGACAATTAAGACTTCTTGAACTTGCATGTTTTTCTGACACCACAAACAAATAAAACGATAACACTGTTGATCTGACAAAAACAACATAAGAACCAGCAAAACTATCGCTCCTAAAGTAACTTATGAAACAACAAATCTTATGAAACAACAATACCAGTAGACAAGTACTCCTATTGTAACTTATGAAACAACAATACCAGTAGACAAGTACTCCTATTGTAACTTACGAAACAACAATACCAATAGACAAGTACTCCTATTGTAACTTATGAAACAACAATACCAGTAGGCAAGTACTCCTACTGTAACTTATGAAACAACAATACCAGTAGACAAGTACTCCTATTGTAACTTACGAAACAACAATACCAATAGACAAGTACTCCTATTGTAACTTATGAAACAACAATACCAGCAGACAAGTACTCCTATTGTAATATTATATAAAAGCGAAACGTTGATAGAATAATAATATTTATTATAGTAAGACAAATTAATAAAAGTAACAAAACACTGATTATAGAATAACCACGTAAAATAAGAAAACAGGGAAACTGTTGATTTTATTGTTTTGATGTGAAAACAGAAAATCTCTTGATCCTGCCTGGTGGTTTGGGCACTCGACTCGCAATCTGAGGATCGCAGGTTCGAATCCTCTTCACTGAACATGCTCACTCTTTCAGCATGACTATAATTTAATGGTCAATCCTACTATTCGTTGGTAAAAGAGTAGCCCAAGAGTTAGCAGTGGATGGTGTTGACTAGCTGTCTTTCCAATACTCTATCACTGTTAAATTAGGGACGACTAGCGCAAAGAGCCCTCGTGTAGCTTTGCGCGAAATTCAAACAAAACAAAAAAAAGAAGAAAAACTCTCGATCCTGGAAAGAACAAAAACATTTAACTGCTTCTCTTTGAGTATCTTATGAAATAAAATTAGAAAACTGGTGATCCTGTTAATATATCTAGAACCTGAGTAAATACATCCAGTTTGCCAACTGTAACATAATCGATATGAGCTGACAAGACAAAAAAGCCGTTGATCTTATGATAACCTTATAACATAAAACTAACAAACTTTTTATCCTATTGTATCAGTATACGTGATAAAAGATCCGAGCTGTTGATCTTACAATAACCACGTGAAAGAACAAAACTAACACGCTGCCAGTCCTAAAGTAACCACATGGCATGATGCAACCAGCAACCTGTTCATTACAGTGTCACAATGGGAAATAATAAACAGCATTAGCTCGTGATCGATCAATTATATACTTCAAACTTTTCACACACAACACATAATAAACGTGGAAAAGGTAACTATCACGAAGAACGAAACTAGAAAACAGCTTTATGCTTATTTTGTGCTACGTGTTTCTGTATTCTATGATTAATTTGAAAAACTACTTGCCTGGCTGTCACAGTCGAAATAAATTGCCACGAAATACTTCTTTGTGAAGTGGTAAGAGGAGCGAGAGGAAGAACGGACCCGACCTAATGAAGTCGGGGCGAAACTTTTTAAAGACCGAATTTTTCCACTTCAACGGACAGCTGTAGAGGGTTCCTCCAGACCCAAAGCTCTACCTGAAATTTATTATAGTAAAAGAAGAATTACAAGGCCGTAATTTAGTTGCATTGTCAGGAGCCAAAACATGGAAAACGTTTATAACTCTCGTTTCGCTGAACGTTCCTACATCACGGAAATATTAGGGAAAATAATAAGTAATCTCGACTTGAAAAAAAAGAAAAAAAAGAAAGTTCAATGCAAAGATTTAATCTGACAACTGTCGACACAGGTGGATAAAAACAGTTTCTGATACTGAATCTCACATAAAGCCAAGAGGATACACGTGGATGAGTAACGCCCACAATTCTCTCCACCTGAACTGGTTCCATTGTTTTGAAGTTAAAAGAATGTTACAAGTGATTGTAGGAAAAAGAAAAATACGAAGGTGTATGGTGAGAGGGAATTTCTACAGTTTTAGAACAAAAACATTTTTTTATTATTTGTTGAGAGCGAAAACGGAGGAAAATACACAACTATTTAAATGTAACCCATATTCTTTCAACCGACTTAAAATAGTGTTTTTCTTCTGTAAATCCTTTCCTTTCGGATAATATGTTAACAAACACTAACTATTAATTTTTTTTCAGTCTCGCTTTAGGTTAGTTGCTAATTATACTCCTTATTGTTCCTCAATATACGTAAACCATTTGTCAAAAACCTCCAGATACACAAAAATGCATAAATAAAGATTAAATTAGCTCTTCGGGAGATCGAAACTTAGGAAGCACTCTTGAATGGAAGGAATATAAGACTGGTGTGGTGTAATTAGCTGCGTTATCTAGCAGACAAATAATTGTCTTATATGAGCTAAAAAAATAAATGTTCATTCCAAAAGGAAAGTGGTGTAATTAGCTGCGTTATCTAGCAGACAAATAATTGTCTTATATGAGCTAAAAAATAAATGTTCATTCCAAAAGGAAATCTGTGTATTTAGCTGCGTTATCTAGCAGACAAATAATTGTCTTATATGAGCTAAAAAATAAATGTACATTCCAAAAGGAAAGCGCTGTATTTAGCTGCGTTATCTAGCAGACAAATAATTGTCTTATATAAGCTAGGCCCGGCATGACCAGGTGGTTAAGGCACTCGACTCGCAATCTGAGGGTCGCGGGTTCGAATCCCTCTCACACCAAACCTGCTCGCCGTTTCAGCCATGGGGGCGTTATAATGTGACGGTCAATCCCACTATTCGTTGGTAAAAGAGTAGCCCAAGAGTTGGCGGTAGGTGGGGATGACTATCTGTTCTCCCTCTAGTATTACACTGCTAAATTAGGGACGGCCAGCGCAGTTAGCCCTCGTGTAGCTTTGCGCGAAATTCAAAAACAAACAAAAAATATATAAGCTAAAAAATAACTGTACATTCCAAAAGAAAAGCGGTGTATTTAGCTGCGTTATCTAACAGACAAATAATTGTCTTATATGAGCTAAAAAATAAATGTACATTCCAAAAGGAAAGCGGTGTATGTAGCTGTGTTATCTAGCAGACAAATAATTGTCTTATATATGAGCTAAAAAAATAAATGTACATTCCAAAAGGAAAGCGGTGTATTTAGCTGCGTTATCTAGCAGACAAATAATTGTCTTATATATGGGCTAAAAAAATAAATGTACATTCCAAAGGGAAAGCGGTGTATTTAGCTGCGTTATCTAGCAGACAAATAATTGTCTTATATATGGGACTAAAAAAATAAATGTACATTCCAAAAGAAAAGCGGTGTATTTAGCTGCGTTATCTAACAGACAAATAATTGTCTTATATGAGCTAAAAAAATAACTGTACATTCCAAAAGGAAATCTGTGTATTTAGCTGCGTTATCTAACAAACAAATAATTGTCTTATATGAGCTAAAAAAATAAATGTACATTCCAAAAGGAAAGCTCAACTAACAAACTAATGGCCTTATCTTTATGAACTCTCTTAACAAAAATTAAAATTTTTATATCTGAGCAACTCTAAGCGTGGTAGGAAAATTTTGACCTTAAAATTCTCTTATACTCAAAGTAAAACGAGTTTTTAAATATTCCATCTAACTTAAACTTCAGTAACAAAAACTGTGGTACAATTCAGCCAGTCGAGCTGTAGTAACAAAATTGGTATTTAAATTCAGCCAATCGTACTGCGGTAATAAAAAAAAATGGCGTTAGGTATTATACCAAATGAAAAATCTTTGTGTTTTGAATATTCTATTAAAACACAGTTTTGTACCAAAACTAACCGTCGCTATTTTGTAACTTGTACACTAGAAGCAAAAACCAATCTTAAACATTGTAAAAACGTGTATTGCAGTAACAAAAAGGCCTTATATTTACGTAAATTGTTCTCTAGAAGTAAGTTTGTAAGTATTCTAACATACATAGCTATGACAAACTAGCCTTCATTATTCTTTAACTTGTACATTAGAAAACAACACTGGTTTTTAGATATCTTAACAACATGCACAGTAGTTATAAGCCTTCATTGTTCTGTAATTTGTACACCAGAAGTTAAAGTTGATTTTAATTTTTTAACAACATGCACAGTAGTAACTTTTTGACATTCACTGAACTGTAACTTGTGCGTTAGAAAAGATCACTGTTTTTTCGATACTTTAACAACATGCACTGCAGTGACAAACTTGCCTTCACTGTTCTGTAACCTATATATTAGAAAAAAAAAAACGATCTTGAGACGTCCGGTCGACGAAAATGTTATAACTAGATTTGGTATTCTTTTCTGTCATAAGAGATGTTTCATAATTTGGCATCCTTTTCTGCCATAACAGATGTTTTATATTTGGTATCCTTTTCTGACATAACAGATGTTTCATAATTTGGTATCTTTTTCTGCCGTAAGAGATGTTTTATAATTTGGCATCCTTTTCTGCCATAACAGATGTTTTATACTTGGTATCCTTTTCTGCTATAAAAGATGTTTCATAATTTGGCATCCTTTTCTGCCGTAAGAGTTGTTTTATAATTTGGTATCCTTTTCTGACATAACAGATGTTTCATAATTTGGTATCTTTTTCTGCCGTAAGAGATGTTTTATAATTTGGTATCCTTTTCTGCCATAACAGATATTTTCTACTTGGTATCCTTTTCTGCCATAACAGATGTTTTATATTTGGTATCCTTTTCTGACATAACAGATGTTTCATAATTTGGTATCTTTTTCTGCCATAACAGATATTTTATATTTGGTATCTTTTTCTGCCATAACAGATGTTTTATATTTGATATCCTTTTCTGTTATAAAAGATGTTTTATATTTGGAATCCTTTTCTGCTATAAAAGATGTTTCCTAATTTGGCATCCTTTTCTGCCGTAAGAGATGTTTTATAATTTGGTATCCTTTTCTGCCATAACAGATATTTTATATTTGGTATTCTTTTCTGCCATAACAGATGTTTTATATTTGATATCCTTTTCTGTTATAAAAGATGTTTTATATTTGGAATCCTTTTCTGCTATAAAAGATGTTTCATAATTTGGCATCCTTTTCTGCCGTAAGAGATGTTTTATAATTTGGTATCCTTTTCTGCCATAACAGATATTTATATTTGGTATCCTTTTCTGCCATAACAGATATTTTATATTTGGTATCTTTTTCTGCCATAACAGATGTTTTATATTTGATATCCTTTTCTGCTATAAAAGATGTTTTATATTTGATATCCTTTTCTGCTATAAAAGATGTTTTATATTTGGAATCATTTTCTGCCGTAAGAGATGTTTCATAATTTGTTATCCTTTTCTGCCATAACAGATGTTTTATACTTGGTATCCTTTTCTGCCATAAGAGATGTTTTATATTTGATGTCCTTTTCTGCTATAAAAGATGTTTCATAATTTGGCATCCTTTTCTGCCATAACAGATGTTTTATACTTGGTATCCTTTTCTGCCATAACAGATGTTTTATACTTGGTATCCTTTTCTGCCATAAGAGATGTTTAATATTTGCAAAACATTAATTCTCTATTGTGTCTCTTTTCACGAGTTTTTTCATCCATGGATTTAATTTTAAAAGAGTTCTGTAATATTCCTTTGTCATATTATTGAAGTAAAAGTCATGTTTAATATTTCAATATGGTTCTCACTCTACATCAGTTTTTTTTCGTAACCTCTTGTGCAGTTGTTGTCGTTTATCTATTTTATATTGTTTGCCTATTCTCAAGTTTTGTTATACTACAGTAGATAAAATTTTTCATTCCCAATTTGCCCATTTTTTAGTCGCAGCATAGCGGCTTATAGAATGGCTCTGAAGTTGTTTTTTTTTTTTCAAGTATAAACTTTTCGCTCATAACTCCACCATCTCTTGACCGATTTGAGATTAATTAGTTTTGGACTCAGGAGATCAAACCTTTTCGATTGGTGTATTGGACCATGCCCAAGGTCTCATAGATTAATTTACTCTCTTCCTGCCTAAAAGAATTTCAATTTGAGGGTAGGCTGGTAGAGATTTTGATGTGTAATAAAATTGAATCGAGTATATGCGTGTCCCATGCTTGGTATTATTGGCGTACAAAAAAATATAGATAATAAAAGGTAGAGGGGGGGGGTCTCGTAGAACTAAATTACTCTAATCATGCCTAAAAGAATTTCAAGTGCCGCGGCAAATGAGGATTCCCTCTTGTTGCATTATTTTTTATCTTTAATTCTAGCTATAGTTTCGACTCTCTTTTTCTCAACAAATCTCCCATATAAAGCTTTGTAAAAGTAACACCAAAAATAAGATAACGAGAGAGAGAAGAATTTCTTATGCTGTGTGACCAGAACCCGTGAGTGTGCGTGTAACTTTTGTTTTAGTTTTTTATGTAACTCTAAATTGTTTGTTTGGCATCTGTTCCACTTCTTGCTTTGTTTCCCTATACTTATTCGATTATTTTTCTTTTCATTTTGACCCAACTGAACGTAAATTAATAATTGGTTTAAGCATATGTAACTCATTTAAAAAACAGCGCACCTGTCTCATACATTTAAACCACTTCCGTAAAAGGATAAATAAAAAACGTAATCATTCTAGTAGAAAATTAGCCTTGAGAGTACTAAGTTGACTATTATAAACAACCAGGCAGTTCGGTAATAAGGATGATTCGCCATAACATTTAGCCATGCACCACTTCGTCATGGTTGTGAAGCTAGCCTGGAGCTGCCCAGCTATAAACTTATTAGATTCTTGCTCCTAGAGATCAACTGTTCCTCAACAGAAGACAGTTTGGAAGACTAGAAACTGCAAATTTAAGCCCACAATGAGTCAAGTCAATGAGTCTAGTAAGAACCATCGTCAGTAGATTATCAAAACCTAACACAAGTACTTTAAAGATCGACAAAGGTTAATTGATGAAGTCTGGTGAAAAAATCTTAGGTAAAATCAAAAGAATAAGAAAAAGAGAGACCCTATAATCCCAATGAAAATCATTGAACACTCGTTATCAGAGCAAAAGTACCAAAAGCATATTCCATCCAATCAAGAACAATAAGATCATTCCCTGGACAAGAAATAGTCATATCGCCTAAGCTGGCGTATCATGAACTATTTATCATCCAATCGAGATCCAACAAAGTCTGGACAGAAGAACAAGGGTTTTATAACAATTTGTCTTCTTATATTGTAAAAAACTGTATTGTGAGAAAGAAACGTAGCTGGTATAAAGAGGAATAGAATTTAAAAGAAACAGATAACTTGATCGCCAGAAACATCAGAAAATTCTAGTAACTCATCACGAGGGCAACTCGCAGTATCCTTGAAATGGGTTTGTTTGTTTGTAGTTATGCACAAAGCTATACAATGGGCTATCTGGGCTTTGCCCACCACGGGTATCGAAACCCGGTTTCTAGCATTGTAAGTCCGCAGTCATACCGCTGTGCCACTGGGGGGCCCTTGAAATGGGAAACCGACCATATCTAGAAAAGAGAGTGTGGCAGCAACGAAAAGAGAGGAGCCCCTTCAATAATAAATATTTGTGAAATGCAGAATATCCCTCTCGGCCCTTAATTTAGGGGGGGGGGATTAAAGAAAATTATTAATTCATAAACTTTGATTTTTTTCTAAAATTTCATATAGATAACAGTAAATTCAAGTGTTTTATGTACTATTGGCATTTTATATATATATCTTCTGAATTTTCCCGTTAATTTTTGAAATATTTGTTTTTTGATCGAGAGTTTTCCCCACAGTTTAATTTACTGAATTGTTTACGAGGATTATTAAAGCATATACTCTGAATCTAATTTTCCAGTAACATATAAAATAGATAAGATTAATCTAAATTATATTCCTCTCTGTATTTAAATTAACGTCATTGTGGTTTGTTTGTTTGTTTTGGAATTTCGCGCAAAGCTACACGAGGGCTATCTGCGCTAGCCGTCCCTAATTTAGCAGTGTAAGACTAGAGGGAAGGCAGCTAGTCATCACCACCCACCGCCAACTCTTGGGCTACTCTTTTACCACCGAATAGTGGGATTGACCGTCACATTATAACGCCCCCACGGCTGAAAGGGCGAGCATGTTTGGTGGGATGCGGATTCGAACCCGCGACCCTCAGATTGTGAGTCGAGCGCCTTATCCACCTGGCCATGCCAGGCTCGTAACAGAAGAAGCGAAACTACTTAATT
>NW_013665693.1:533637-535114 GCF_000517525.1 Limulus polyphemus | reverse complement strand
ACTTTAAAGTGCTAGACTAGAGGGAAAGCAGATAGTCAACATCTACTACTGTCAACTCTTGGATTACTCTTTACTAACGAACATTGGAAGTAACCATCACATTATAACGCCCTCGAAGGTGAAAGGGTGAACATGCTTAGCTACGGGTTTCAGTCCGGCGATTGTTAGATAGTTTGTTTGTTTGTTTTTGGAATTTCGCGCAAAGCTACACGAGGGCTATCTGCGCTAGCCGTCCCTAATTTAGCAGTGTAAGACTAGAGGGAAGGCAGCTAGTCATCACCACCCACCGCCAACTCTTGGGCTACTCTTTTACCACCGAATAGTGGGATTGACCGTCACATTATAACGCCCCCACGGCTGAAAGGGCGAGCATGTTTGGTGGGATGCGGATTCGAACCCGCGACCCTCAGATTGTGAGTCGAGCGCCTTATCCACCTGGCCATGTTGTGGTTTGTTGTAGGCCTAAATGTTTTCAACACGCACTATAGCCTCAAGACATATGCTTGCAACCTGTCTCTTCCCCTATACTTCTGTTTAAAAAGGCCGAGCATGATGTCATAGTTTGTTCTCAAATTAGTTTTGGATCTCTGGTTCTTGACTGAAATAGTGCATTCAGAAAGCTTAACAAACTAGGAACCAGTCTTTTAAAGGTTAATGTCGCAATAGTTGAGGAAGCTGGGAGAAAAACTCGAGCGATGTCAGTTTTGTCTTGGTTTACGCCCATCATTCACGGAGGTATGCTCTTCGAAAGAACCTTAATAGATTTCTACTGGCAGCCAGATGGTCAACAAAGCATGTTCTTTGGGGTCAACCAACCAAGATGTACGTGAACATCATAAGAGTGATTTTATATGGTGTATGGACTTTACCCAATTCATCACAATTCTCTTCCACTTCATTTCCTGACTAGTTATATTTTCTGTAAACATTTCTTATACTAGCTTTCAACAATACTTTTTTTATGAATTATTAATCCAGCCAATGAGATTTGTTCTTACATGTCATATTTCATTTTGTTTGGTCAATATTACTCGTGTTTGCCATGAATAACTTGATCAACCATAGCAAGATTCTCACATCTTCGATCTTTTAAAATTCAGAAAGAACATTTTCAGGATTATGTCAACCAAAAAGTAGCTCTAAAGGAGAAATAAAGAACATTTTTTTTCGTTCTATTAAAGATGTGTTTTACAGTTACTAAATTATTAAACTACTGATAAGTGATGCTATAGTTAATGTATGGAAATAGCTTTCCTAAGAAACATAATATTAGCTAATAAGATCTTGTAAAAACAGCTAAATATATAGATGTATATATATATCGATCGAAAGACAGACCGACGAGTTGATATAAAGATGTAGAAGTTAATCGTGTACACGGGGATCACAAAACAGAATGATAGAAGTTAATCGTGTACACTGGGATCACAAAACAGAATGATAGAAGTTAATCGTGTACACTGGGATCACAAAACAG
>NW_013665693.1:525905-532727 GCF_000517525.1 Limulus polyphemus | reverse complement strand
CATGATACTATTTCATAACTGAAAGTTACGTAGATCACTGAATGTTCCAGATATTACTTTTTAACAAGTCTGTGGTATTCAAAAATTACATTATACCGCACTTTTAAAACCAGTCTAAGAACCCATGGCACTATTTCATAACTGAAAGTTACGTAGATCACTGAATGTTCCAGATATTACTTTTTAACTAGTCTGTGGTATTCAAAAATTACATTATACCGTACTTTTAAAACCAGTTGACACTATTTCACAACTGAAAGTTACGTAGATCACTGAATGTTCCAAATAATACACACAGAGGAGAAAAACCACAAACTTATATCAATTTGTACAAGTTTTTGTGCCAACCCTTGAGATGGGCTTCCCCTAACCCCTTTTCACGCAAACACACAGGGAGTGGACACAGGCTTAATATCGAAGTGATAAAAGCTTCTCACCGTTGCCGTATGTATCCTTTACTTGTGTAAAAAATTGGTACATGTTTACGACCTTGTGACACCCGGTCAACATGGATCTGATTATCAACGTGTAGAAACTGTATAGAAATTAAAAACAATAGCCTGTGTATATTTGAATAAAGACATATTCCCTACTACTTACATAAGAATGGAAGTGGTAGCTGTTTCAGCGACGACACTAGCATAAATTATAGTTATGGTCGTAACAAAATATGTAGGTGGTGTAGAGCACGTGAGTGCTGGTTAATACGAAGAGAGCTACATTAAAAACTTCATCACGTTCCACAGCGTCGATTGTTTGTAGGGGAGAAAGCTGTGTTATTGTTTGATTATAAAGCAAGTGATATTTTAGTAGACATATAAACCACCTTGTAAAATCATAATCTCTGTCTAACGCACGCAAACTTCTTTAATAAGTTCTCTCTATTCATGTGGAAAATCTAATTTTGAAATTTATGCACCAGGTGTATGACAATAACTATGATGTTTTGTTTAGGTAAAGAGGCCAAATTACCACCATTGTTCCCGCATATGTACAGGAAAGTCGTTTTCTAGAGTTTATTTCCTTCGTTAAGCAGACAAAAGAAGAGAAGCAACCCTTTTAACTGGCTGTTAAAAAGGTTGTAAGTGATATCGAAGTGAAAAGCAGATCCTGTCCTCATCTGGTTGCTATGGTAACGAAGAGGGTTTTTGGACCGACAAAGTCATGGAGAATGTCCATTACTGAGATGTAACTTACAAGCTTTCTGAACAATAAACCCACATGATGAATTCATAAATGTTAATGTC
The DNA here is from genome assembly GCF_000517525.1 of Limulus polyphemus. Classification (NCBI taxonomy): domain Eukaryota; kingdom Metazoa; phylum Arthropoda; class Merostomata; order Xiphosura; family Limulidae; genus Limulus; species Limulus polyphemus. The sequence continues at coordinate 531,480 of NW_013665693.1, read as the reverse complement.
TAACTTGGCCAGTATCTGTGTTTTATCCGTCTTTTGTATGATGTGTGCTGTGAATTTTACGGAGAGGATTAGGCAAGGTTATCTGTCACTGAAATGTACACTTTTATTTCCCAGATTTTATTTTTATGTGTTACTAGACTAGTTTACACCTAATATTAACAAGGTGTTTTCATGTGTAGCCTTATGGCTTTAGATCAAACGTTATCACTTGTTCCCGGATAAAATCTGGTCTGTTTATGTGTAGAACGAAGCTAATTCAAACACTGAAATGAAACTGTATCCGACTTTCAACTTGTGTGATACATCAACACTTAATGCAGTTTAAATTCGATTATTCTTTTAACCATAAAGAAGTTGCATTAGAGAGCACAAACATCGTCGTATATTTTTACGTTCATTAAATTCACGAAGAGTCAGTAATGATATTTTAAATTTCAACCTCGCACACTACAGGAAAACGGTTTGCAAATGGTTTTTCATCTTTGTCCTTTTATCGTTTCTTGCACACAACCAACTTAATTAAATATTTGGAACACTCGCTTTTTTCCCCAACCATGTCATACCTGGGCACTTGCGTAAAAGCATCATAGTTTATGTGTTTATTTTGTACTTTTAGGAAGCGTCTCAAAATATTAATTTCGTGTGTTTGCCCTGTGTCGCGTATATGGTAAATAGTAGGCCTATTCTAGTGTCGAACGGTTTTAGTAGGTATTGAATGAGTATAGGTTAACTAAAATTTGTGTTCAAAATAATGTAGACTGCAATTTTTGATCTCCAGTTGTTTGTTTTGAATTTCGCGCAAAGCTACACGAGGGCTATCTGCGCTATCCGTCCCTAATTTAGCATTGTAAGACTAGAGGCAAGGCAGCTAGTCATCACCACCCACCGCCAACTCTTGGGCTACTCTTTTACCAACGAATAGTGGGATTGACCGTAACATTATAACGCCCGCACGGCTGTAAGGGCAAGTATGTTTGGTGGGACGGGGATTCGAACCCACGACCCGCAGATTGTGAGTCGAGCGCCCTAACCACCTGGCCATGTCGAGCCCGTTCTAATAATACATAGCATGAAAACTATGGAGCTTCAGATTTAAGTTAATATACAGCGATATATTTATTTTCGTCTAAATCATTAAATAGTTTAAGAAAAGATGATTATGGCTTAGTGGCGTAGCCAGGTTTTCTACTCAAAGGGGCAGAACATTTTAAGGAGGCTAATAAATTAAGAGGCTGAAATTGATCTAAATTTTAAATAAAATGGTCATTAAAACAAATCAAATGAAATGTAATAGTGTTTATAGGAGTTTTATTCATTTTTTATTAAATGATACAAAACGAGTTTATTGTATATAAAAGCTGGAAAATAATATGTGATCAATACGACTAGATTTTTTCAGTCCCCCCCTCCCGACCACGCCTCTGTTATTCCTGCAAAATGAACAACCTCCATCTTCAGCAAATTTCGTTTCAATCCTATGATTGTTTTATTTTAACATAAAGATGCCTCACAATAGACAGTTAACCGAATAATGTTACGAACATTGTTTTATTTTAACATAAAAATATCTCAACAATAGACAATTAACCGAATAATGTTACGAACATTGTTTATTTTAACATAAAAATATCTCAACAATAGACAATTAACTGAATAATGTTACGAACATTGTTTTATTTTAACATAAAAATGCCTCAACAATGGACAGTTAACCGAATAATGTTACAAACATTGTTTTATTTTAACATAAAAATACCTCAACAATAGACAGTTAACCGAATAATGTTACGAACATTGTTTTATTTTAACATAAAAATACCTCAACAATGGACAGTTAACCGAATAATGTTACAAACATTGTTTTATTTTAACATAAAAATACCTCAACAATAGACAGTTAGCCGAATAATGTTACGAACATTGTTTTATTTTAACATAAAAATATCTCAACAATAGACAATTAACTGAATAATGTTACGAACATTGTTTTATTTTAACATAAAAATACCTCAACTATAGACAGTTAACCGAATAATGATACGAACATTGTTTTAGTTTAACATAAAAATACCTCAACAATAGACAGTTAACCGAATAATGTCACAAAGATCTTTATCATATTCTGAGCAGAAATATCCAGAAGTAAGAAATAGGTAAATGCTGATATTTTATTTAAACTGGTCTTTATGTACAAAAGAAGTATTAGGTGGTGGATCTCTTTTCCTTTTTTGTTTCTTTCCAGTCGTTTTCAACAGTCTGTCAGATCATTTTTGCTTCAATTTTCGGCAAGATTGCACGCTCTTCAGCGATCATTTGTATCTACGTTTGATTGTTTAATATCACCATTACCTCTTTTGTGATATTCATTTAATACAGTTTTTCGGGGTTGTTGAATTGTTTAATTATTTATTTTAAAATTGAGATATGTATTTTAAAGTTATTTATTAATATATTCTATAAATTTTGTTCTTTACCGCTAATTTAGTCCACGTTTAATAACTCAGTCTAGTATTATTTACGAGTTTGTAAATCCCACTCCTTGCCTCACATTTCATTATAATCTTCTATTAAGATGGTTCTATCTAGTTCTATCTACCTTCTTTATGTCAACCAAAGTTATGCATACCATCATACAATTCGCGAAAATTTCCCAAAGTCCAATCATCAAAAACTGAAAAATATAATATTATGTCTTAATGATGCATAAGTGGCTCTATAGGCTAAATATACAAACTTTTAATTATGTCATAAATAGGTAAAAACGCTTGAGTCGTGCTTGCATTTTATTATATTTTGTGAGCGGTTTTATATTGATGAAAAAAAAATAATTAGGGCATTTTTTTGTTTCTAATTATCACGCTTATCCTGACCTGACCTTCATCATCGTTTAGAGGTGACTGTTTTCTACGAAATCGAAATATTATCCTTTTCACCGTAATGCGCATGTGTGTGATGGCTACGAGTATAGAACCCCGATTTTTTAGTGTACAAACCCTATAGTTTACCGTTGAGACGCTGGGTGACCATAGTAAATGGAACAAGCTATCAGAAGGTTTGAAATTAGAGAAACTAGTTTCGATACGTTCGTGCGCCCTGTTAAGTCTCACGTTGCCTTTTAGCAGGAAAACTAGTGAACGTCTACGTGACCACGTGTAAGACAATGAGAGAGTTAAAGAGGAGGCAAAAATATGTCGAAAGTAGTTTCTCTAATTTCAAGCCTTCTCGTACTTTGTTTCATTTAGTTTGATTTTTTTACTACTGGGCACACACAATATTGTGCTATTATATTACTGTGTCATCTTTCCTTCCCTTCTTTTAGATAGACTGGCTAATCGATAGGTTAGTTAGTTTCCTATTTTTGTCTTTAAAGTTAGGGAGAATATGAATAATGTTTAGGACGAGAGGGAGAATAATATGGCACATAGTAGCCCCCAGTAAGATAGAGTATGGAAGGGGGGATAGGATTTAGCCTCATAGCAGTAGTGGCTCCCAGTAAGATAGAGTATGGAGGGGGGATAGGATTTAGCCTCATAGCAGTAGTGGCGCCCAGTAAGATAGAGTAAGGAAAGGGGGATAGGATTTAGCCTCATAGCAGTAAAAATCACCCCAAAACAAAATTCAATGTGTTTCTGTTTACATAAGTTTCAACGATTGCACTTATACCAATATGTTATGCAATTCATTATTTGGATCTATCAATGTTTTTAATTTCTTTATATACGTTTTGCTTATAATACTGATTTTCATTTCATTTAACCTAATGCTCCACAATTTTGCTCCGGTCTTGCAATTCACAAAAAAGCTCTTTTAACTTCAAGTCATCTTCGCCTGAAAATATGACTTACAAAGTTATGAGAATGTTACAAACACTTCAGGTGAAAATGAAAAAAAAAACAACCAGATCATAAGAATTTGTTACATTTGAAATTATGGAATAAGTATATAAACTGAGAATCTAATTATTTTGCATCATTCATGAGTCATGTATAGTTTTGTCATCGATCTAATTATTTTGCATCATTCATGAGTCATGCATAGTTTTGTCATCGATCTAATTATTTTTGCACCATTCATGAGTCATGTATAGTTTTGTCATTTCTAGTCCATTTTAGGGAAACTTCATTCCTTAGTTGTTGTTTTTTTCTAAGATGTATATTAATATTTTAATTTATATGTTTATATTGTCCTTTCCAGAAAGAGTTCTAGATATGACAAAACGTCTCAAGTTTCCTTGAGATGTAGTGATGACATATGACGCCTAGAAATTTCCTGAGTGTCTCGAATAGTGTTGAATAATATAAAGTTAGACTAGAAAGAGAGGGAGAGTGGAATATATGCGATTGTTAACTAGTTATTTAGTGTGTTTAGTCTTGTACAATGTTAGCCAACCGGCTCAGCACTGTAAACGTTGAATTTGTGTTTCAGAAAAGTACAATTTGCAAGTAAGTGGTTGTTTAGTTTCATTTGTGAGTTAGGCCTATCCGTGAACACCGTTTATAGAATTTCCACGTTGTAGGTAATAAACACTTTTGTTTTTATCAAAGAGAATAAAATTTGCATTATTTTTCCAAATAATCAAAAGGAGTTCGTTCAAAAATATACACAGTATAAAAACTCCTGTGTCAGGAGTGGGATTATTTTGATGAAAATAGAACCGAATCCACACTAGATTGAATTTTGCTGGAAATAATGAAAAAGTGTAAATAAGATCAAGCAAAAAAGACAGAGCATTAAAAGAAGATCACGAAGAAAGAAACAGAAAATTAGAAGTAGATCAAGAACAATTTTCAGAAAATGAAAAGAAGATGTCAGAAAATTAAAGGAAAACAGGAAGAAAGAGACAGAAAATTAAAGGAAAACAGAAAGAAAGAGACAGAAATTAAAGGAAGACCAAGAAAGAGAAAGAATTTTAAAAGAGGAGTTGAAAAAGAGAGATATGAGAATTAAAGAAGAATTAAAAACAAAAATAAAGTTAATTGAAATCAAGAACAAATACGCTATTGGAGATGAGTAAAAAGATTTTAACAGCAAAGTTTAAGTAGTACAAAAATACATCTATTACATGCAGAAAGACTCCAATGACAAAACTGAAGAAGTGCAAAAGGATATCAGCAAAGGACAGAAAGGCATCTATAAAGTGCAGTAAGATTGTAATAACAAACTTTAAGAAGCATAAAAAATCTAATAGATAGAAAAAAACATAAGTGATGGAATATAGCATCTGGAAAATGAATTGGCAAATGCAAGTACCAAACCAACTACACCACTCTCTGCATCCGACCAAGAATTCCAAACTAAAACATCGTTTACTAAGAATTGTAGAATAGGAGAACTCATTATGGTCTACATCTGTTTCTATTGCTGTTGTGCGATCTATGACCACAGGATCTTCCTGGAATACTTCAGCTATGTCACTTCTAATGTTCTAAGTATTATACTTTCTGTATTAGGCACTTGAAATAGTTAATATTATGCCTGATCCTTACATACTTCAAAGTTTCAATGTTCTAAGTATTATACTTTCTGTATTAGGCACTTGAAATAATTAACATCACGCCTGATCCTTACATACTTC
>NW_013665693.1:521314-525462 GCF_000517525.1 Limulus polyphemus | reverse complement strand
TGATCCTTACATACTTCAAAGTTTCAATGTTCTAAGTATTATACTTTCTGTATTAGGCACTTGAAATAATTAATATTATGCCTGATCCTTACATACTTCAAAGTTTCAATGTTCTAAGTATTATACTTTCTGTATTAGGCACTTGAAATAGTTAATATTACGCCTGATCCTTACATAGTTCAAAGTTTCAATGTTCTAAGTATTATACTTTCTGTATTAGGCACTTGAAATAATTAATATTATGCCTGATCCTTACATAGTTCAAAGTTTCAATGTTCTAAGTATTATATTTTCTGTATTACAATTCTGAACATTAACATACATAGGAATTGTGTTTTAAGTTTACCATAAAAGAATTTCTTTATCATAAACAGATCAAGCAAGGGTATAAAACCCTCTGCAATAACTTGATTCGCTTTAAAGTAAATAACATCCAAATGACTAAAATAAAAGAATAAACTTTCTTCGTTTCTTAAAAAATAATATAATTTTAGAATGTGATTTGTTTTTCAAAGTTGAAGCATGTGACTAACGAAGTCTGTGAAAACAATGGGAAGACCACAATTTGTATTTCAAATTGATTGTTTAAACTGAAATATGTTTACTTTTTTTATCAATGAACTGAAGTTACCGAATTATTTATGTTCCTTCTAGTTTCATTAGTGGCTAGCAATTTCCATCGCTAAAATCCGGGTTTAGATACCTTGGCAGAACACAGTTAGCCCACTGTGTAGCCATTTGCTAAACAGCAGCAACGACAAAGAAATAGCATAAAATAAAAGTAAAATATACCGCGTACTGCCATCCACAATAAAAATATCAGATATTAAAATATTACACTTGTATTCAGCTGTTAATTGGAAAGAATAATATCCTCGTTGTTTACAGAAATCTTCAAAGTTTTTGATATTTACACTTTCTCTGATATAAGTCGCAATATTGGCCTTGTGTTGATAGGGCTTGTCGTACAGCCTTATTATTATTAAAATAATCCTCTCATTAAAAGGAAGTTTAAAAGTTACCGGGCTGGTGATAAAAACGGTAAATTTGACATCTGAACATCAGTTACAATTTTGGAAAAATTAAACTTTTAACAGAAAACTTTGAACTTGAAACTGCGAGGAAAATAAATAACTTAATAATTCGTTCATTTATCAAGCTCACTAACCGCATGTCAGTAAGCTTCTCTGTCATCTTATCTTTTCTATCTCAACAAACAAACTACTTCACTAACATTCAAACAAGTCCCCAAACGGTGAAGAAATAATCTTCGTAAACCAAACTTATGATCATTATTTTTGTTAATAAAAGCATATGTAAACTTTCCTTTAACCATCTTTCCACTATATGTAAACTTTCCTTTTATCATATTTCCACTATATGTAAACTTTCCTTTAATCATCTTTCCACTATATGTAAACTTTCCTTTTATCATATTTCCACTATATGTCAACTTTCCTTTAACCATCTTTCCACTATATGTAAACTTTCCTTTAACCATCTTTCCACTATATGTAAACTTTCCTTTAACCATCTTTCCACTATATGTAAACTTTCCTTTTATCATATTTCCACTATATGTAAACTTTCCTTTTATCATATTTCCACTATATGTAAACTTTCCTTTTATCATATTTCCACTATATGTAAACTTTCCTTTAACCATCTTTCCACTATATGTAAACTTTCCTTTTATCATATTTCCACTATATGTAAACTTTCCTTTAACCATCTTTCCACTATATGTAAACTTTCCTTTAACCATCTTTCCACTTTGAATAACTGGTCACTTATGGTTTATTTTCTTCATAAGCCACCTTTTAAATCTGGCCGTTTAGCAAAGTCACTAGTGAATTAATGCCGTTAGAACTTGTCAAGTAGTACGAGATATCATATATACACAGGCTGCGTTATTGTTCTATGGACAGCTAAACCAGAAGTTGCTATATACTAAATAAGATGTTGGTAGTTTAAGCAGACTATTTATACTGAGCTGACTGTGAAAATGGCGGTAACTGCCTAATAGAGAAACACTTGTAGAAGTAAATTGGTGACAATACCATCTACTTATACAACTCAAGTGTAAAGGTCGACAATTTGAGTCTTCAAGTCTATCCAACTGATGATCTTAGAACTTTTTGTAGTTTTTGCTTGTCACTTATAACTAAGTCTAATTATTATTAATTGTGCTTTTTTATTAAATGTATTTAACAACACTTGTGATAGAAGCTATTACGTTAAAAGGATGTTGACTCACACCACTAGGGTTTAATGAATGAAGAATATTCTAAAAGTACATGTAAAAGTTAAGACGGTAAAATTTCTGGTGTATCTTTTAGATCAGTACTTCATGTTCTTGAAATGCGATATTAAGCCTTTTTTTCTCCCCGATTCAAGAAGCGTACCTGTATTTCTATTATTTCTTTCTAACACTGAAATAAAAAGCTGAAACGCAGCCTCAGTTTATTAGTATATGTCAAACTAAATGTAAAAGTATAAAAATAGAGCCTAACTGGATCTTGTCATTAGCAACTAAACGCTTGGGTTGAGGATATATTTGTCCTTTTACACAGTCTCCTCGTACGACACACTCATTGACCTCACGGCCGGAAAAGATATAAATAAACTATAAAATGTACACGCCCATTTTGTGAAACTCAACTGTAATGTTAATAAAATAAAAAGTTTGATATATACGTATATTCATGCCTCGGAACTCGGTATACTTTGTATGTTTATTGATTTGCTGTTTTAATGAAAAATAAAACTTTTATACTTGTACCACAAAGATTTAAAACGGTTACATTGGATAAGCCACGAAACATTATTCCGAACTATATAGCGAGAATCCGTTACAGCTTTAAAGTCTGAAACTATCTATATCCATTACACTGTGAGCAAAGAAAACCCTATAAGTGACTTATTGTTTCTTTGTTCGTTTGTTTGTTCTTAGAGTAACCCTACACAAAAGACTACCTGTCCACAACAGAGAAACGAATCTCTGATCTTAGCATTGTAATTCCATAAACTTACCAGTGGAGGACAGACTTATTGAGAAGAATGCATTTTAAATCATTCAGTAGTATAGGATATAACACATCTCTATTATTTACTACGTTTCTTTCACGTTTCGCAGACTACGATCGTCTCTCTCGTAATGGAAAATATTTGTTCTTAAGTGTTTATTTGTAAGTTGTGTTGAGGAATAAAATATCACTAGGTAGCTAGTTTTTAAAATGAATTGCTCGAGCAAAGTAGGAAAAAAAAAGAATGACGTTTCTAAATTTGGATATGCTATTTGTATACATAGCGGTAAACTTAGAACAATAGTTCATTTGTTAGTCGGCAAGCCTGCTCTGTGTTATCTCTTATTTAACCATATTGATATCAGTGTGTATTTAGTAATTAAACACCACCTTCTTAGTCTCCATCTTGTAAAAAGAAAAAGAGGAAACATGCTGTGTTATCTCTTATTTAACCCATTGATATCAGTGTGTATTTAATAATTAAACACCACCTTTTTAGTCTCCATCTTGTAGAAAGAGAGGAAACATGCTGTGTTATCTCTTATTTAACCACATTGATATCAGTGTGTATTTAATAATTAAACACCACTTTTTTAGTCTCCATCTTGTAGAAAGAGAGGAAACACTCCAATGAGTTATTCCCAGGGTTGCGTAAATAATTATGGATCGTATTTTCTCTAATTGCCTGTTTATAATGCGTGCTGAAAACGAAGGCTGGCGAGTATCAAGAGAGTCTCTACAGATGTTTTGAACTTTTCGTCGACTCTACAAGCGTACACATTGTACTACTCGTTTAAGCGTAACTGGAATAATAACGATGTTCAGACGGGTGGTGAACATTTTTAAAACAATAAAAAGAAGAATGTTTGATCTTCTTGATCGTATGTGTCGTTAACTTCGCCAACATAAGCTGTTTTTATTTTACTTGACGGTGTGTTTTTGATACCTGATGACTGAGAATGTCAGTCCTACATAAAATAAGTTTTAAATGTCATTAAGAAACCAGAATATACTATTAGTTTCAGCCGTTTAACGTATTTCAAAGTTTAAGTTTCCCGGCATGCCAGGTGTTAGGGCGCTCGACTCGCAATCTGAGGGTCGCGGGTTCGAACTCCCCCGTCG
>NW_013665693.1:507258-520366 GCF_000517525.1 Limulus polyphemus | reverse complement strand
GTGACACAGAGTAAGAATGAAGACAAGACAAATACTGAGAATACAACAAAGGAGTGACACAGAGTAAGAATGAAGATGGTGTATTCTCAGTATTTGTCTTGTCTTCATTCTTACTCTGTGTCACTCCTTTGTTGTATTCTCAGTATTTGTCTTAAAGGAGTGACACAGAGTAAGAATGAAGATAAGACAAATGACTGAGAATACACCAAAGGCTTTGTTAACTCGTTATTCACTCTTTAGAAAAACATATATCGGTCTTGATTTTTTTCCTCCCAATTCTCATAATCGTTTCTAAACTTAAATCTGACTAAAAAGTATGTCGTTGTTGATTTCATGATGTGAAGTTATGTTAAATAATAAAAGCGTTGTACTAGAGATGCGGCAATTAAAATCAAATATTGTGTAAATTTTGAACAAAATTAAATAGGATAAATAGGCCTAAAGTTTGTGATAAAATCACGTGAATTAATGATTTTTTTTATACATACATCTTAACTTGTCCATTTTTAATTCAGAATCAGAAGCATATCAATTATAATTTTTGTATCCCACAAATTACTGCCGAAGAGACCTGAGACGCTGAGAGGCAGAAGATTCTCTGAAACGCTATTTATATAAGCAAATTACATGATTTTCATCACAAATTTTAGACCTATTGGCTTGTAATGCTTCTCCAGCTTTCTGTAACTCTTAAATAGTACAAAGTTTGTTCTTATCTAAGCTTTAGATAAACCAAACTGAATAAATAACTTCGTAATGCTCATTAATTAAATTTATTCTCAAAATCATCTCGTGTTCAGATGGAAAAAAATCTAGTTTTCTTTCAAACCATTTCATGTTTCAGTTTTTTCAAGTCACAAAAACTTCAAAAATTCTTTACAAGACTTTAAAATAGTATAGGTTAACTGAAAATGTAAAAGATATATCTGTATCTGTACCAGAATGAAAAGAAAAATTTATGAATGTCCTGTATGTTTGTGTCAAATGAAATTTCTACTTGAAATTGGGAAATGATTTTTTTCATTTTCATCGTAAATGGAATTTTAAGTAAGATATTGTGTCATAAAAATTTGAGGTCGTAGCTTGTAAATGTGACCATCAATTTAACTTAGATATAACAGCTACCATTTATGCCCTCGGATAATTTGGCTTATACTAATATTTTAATAATTCCTTGTTGGTGTTGTTTTTTTTTTGTTTTTACTTTTGAGTCACAAATAAATGATCTATCACCAAGATACAAAAATTATTTTAAGATTATTTGTTAATTATGGCAGTTAGTAGGTTTTACAAGCTAAAGGGGGAGATGTAAATATATACGATCTCAGCTGATAGTGTGTACTTTTATTTTTACTATTTTTTCTATATTTATCCTAAACTAAATTACGGTAATCAATATAAAAAATATCTATAATAGGCCAAATGTTGGATCTCCAAACTTTGTCTCGTCCATCTCTTTAACATACCAATTCAAAAACTGCTCACAAATCCACCCCTATCAAAAGAATATACGATCCCTAAACACATATGAAAATAATTAACTACGATTTGATTGGCTATTTTTATCTTTAGTGCTTATTTGCTTCTGTCTTTATAGCCTTCTCTAATTAGGACCCCGCTTAACAGGTGTGTGTCTGAACTAAAATCCATGGACGCCCATTATAATCACTCTGTGGTGTGGTCTCGTAAATTTGTCCAATCAAATTCGAATGTTGGGCTCCCCCCTGGCCTTCACTCCGTTAAAACAAAGGCTCGCAGAAGGCAGCTAAAAAAGTTCCTCTAACTCTCCACCAATGGATGTTCTTCCATAATTATTGGTTTCAGTGTAGTTGTGACGTGAATTAATTATCAAGAGGTTATGATAGGGTGGGTACTAGCGTTATCCTTAACTTCAAAAGGTTCAACCTCAATGCAGAATAAAATGGTATATTATTTGTGTCTGATTTGGTAGAAGCTTTTCTCTTATGGACTCTCATCCTCTTGTGTAATTGTGAGTAATATTTTACGTATTTCTGGCTCGGGCTGCGAAGACACACCTTGCTGCTACGCGAGAGTGATCTCTGTAGAATAAACCAGGTATAAACTACAGCAAAGGGCGTGGTAACAGTATAGTTCAGGTTGAACAATTCCATCCATCAAATTACCCAGTTACTTTATAACATCCGGGAAATTAGGTCTTACCTTGTCCAGGATTTCAGGTTTAAAAATAAAATTGTATTCAAATATAAGTCAATTAAAGATGAAAAATGCTTCTTAAAAATTGTTTTCGACAGATACTGTGGTTATCAGAATCGTCACAGTGCACACGTGTACTAACTGTGAATTATAGCTTATAATACCATTTAGGGTTAATTAGCTGTTCATGCTACGATCCGTATAATATCTTATGTTGGCATATCCATACAATAACGTATGTAATAATGTTTTCTAACTAACTGATCACTCTGCAACTTAAATGCTATTTTCTCTGTTCATACTATAAGCTCTACAGTACTTTCTGTAGCTAACTGTTCACACTACGAACTGATTAATGCTTTCTGTTAAAAAATGGTTCACACTGCGAGCTAAACGATACTTCTTGTGCTTTGTCGGCTTTTGTTGTTTAAACGGTAACTTTTAAAGTATGATAGTGCACGTGTAAATGGCGATTCAGAGAATTTTTTTACCTCTCACTGTCTAGTCTAGCTGAAAAGATCTGTTATTGAACAAAAGTCATCTTGGGCAGTGACTTGTGGGAGACAAAAGATAGAACTAAAAGGCTATCTTTACATGCATCTAATTTTCAATCCGAAATGAGAAAATTAAAAGGAATGTGAAAAAGAAACACCTGCAGTTTACATGAGTTTATCATAAATTTTAGCCTATTATTTTCTAGTGCTTCGCAGGCCTTCTTCGTTTGATTCGTAACCTTTGAAATACTTCTCATTCAGTAACTGTTCGCACTACAAACTACTGAAGAATTATTAACACTACAAGATATATAACATTTCTGTTGATTAATTATTCATCTTTAAGTTAAAAATACTTGCTGCTATCTTAACTCTTCACAACACGAACTGCATCATACTTTCTGTTAACTATTGTTCACACTAGAAGCTACGTTATACTTTCTGGTAACTACTGTTCATGCTAGAAACGTTACATTTTCTGCTAACTACTGTTCACACTAGAAGCATTACATTTTCTGTTGATTACTGTTCACAAAAGAAACGTTACATTTTCTGCTAACTACTGTTCACACTAGAAGCATTACATTTTCTGTTGATTACTGTTCACAATAGAAACGTTACATTTTTTGCTAACTACTGTTCACACTAGAAGCATTACATTTTCTGTTGATTACTGTTCACAATAGAAACGTTACATTTTCTGCTAACTACTGTTCACACTAGAAGCATTACATTTTCTGTTGATTACTGTTCACAATAGAAACGTTACATTTTTTGTTAACTACTGTTCACAGTAGAATCATTAAAGTTTCTGTTGATTACTGTTCACAATAGAAACGTTACATTTTCTGTTAACTACTGTTCACACTAGAAGCATTAAAGTTTCTGCTAACTACTGTTCACACTAGAAGCGTTACATTTTCTGTTAGCTACTGTTCACAGTAGAAGAGTTATGTTTCCTGTTAACAAATGTTCACACTAGAAGCTGCTTTAATGCCTCGTTTTTGTTAACTGCTTACACAAGAAGTTGTGTTATACTTTCTGTTAACTAACCGCTTACACTAGAAGCTACAGAATAGTTTTCTCCTTTGATCACTTTTCTATAGAATTGTCAAGAAAGCAGAATTAAAATATCAAGCCAAAATTATTTAGAACTTTATAAATGTGATGACTTCGTGAAATATCATTTGAAAACCCTTTAATTGTAAACCCTCTTTAATTCGTGGGATATTTCATGTTGATGTTTACTTTACTGCTTCGAAACACCTCAGTATATTTTTCACCATAAAACATTTTATTTCCTAGAGTCGATGAAGGGTTTCTAAGATTTGATGACAAATCATAATGTCTATGTAAAAAAACTCGGCAGAGAACGTGATACTGTGTAACACATTTGTTGAGTTTTATAACTTTATTATTCCTCCTAAGACTTGGAATGTATATAAATTATTGGTTTATAAATGAAGTTCGAAAGTTATAGATTTACCATGAAAGGAACGAAATTTTGCTTAGAAAGACTTTGCAGTGAAATCTTCCACTAGCGATTGCTTTAAATGCTCTCCCTATGTTCAGAGGTAGAAAGATGATCAACATAACGTAGAACTGTATTCAACTATCCAAAAATATTCAGCTGTAAATGTGTCTTTGTGAGGTTCGTTACACCAGGGGAAAGAATACAAATAAAGCTTGCTGATGTTCAAGAAAATCTCGATATAATTTTAGAATTAAATATACGATATTTTGAAACAAATCGAATTGTCATAAAAGCAAGCGAATTTTATTTTAAGGTCTAAAGATACATTTAGCAGGTTTTAAAGAATATACCTTGTGTCGAAACATTTTAAACTAATTTTATATTCTATCGAATAATACGCTTTTAACTTCTAGATATTTTTCTATCTTATCATCTTAAGGACAGGACATAATCCTTCGTGAATGATAAAGTATTTGGTCAAGAAGCTACAAATGAACAATTTAACGGAGGCTACTGTCGAATGTAAAATGAAATTTCTTTCCATATTATAATATACTATATTATAGTTTTATATCGTCTCAGAATAGCTACATTCTACCTTCAACTGAGAACTAAGATTCTTATGATTGAACTTGTTGTTTACATTATTTTTATGTTGACTGTGGAATACTCCGAAATGTTCAAATGTATATTAATTTCTTAGTCATTTGTGAATATATGTGCTAAATGCTCCTTCAACGTCATTTTTGTATGAAGTTTAAATATATATAAATAACACAGATTTAACAGCTTTTTTTCACCACGTTATAAGAATCATTTATTTGATCACTAGCTTACAAGCTCTTTGAAAAGTTCATCATAACATGAGAGGTTAGGCTTAACTAATTAGAAAGGAAATATTTGCATTGCCTCAGATAATAAGCGCTGCTATTTCGGTAAAGAACTACTGTTGACAGCAGTACAAAAAGAAAAGTCAAAAAAATCTAAATAATGTATAATTAATGCCGAAAAATCTTTAGATAAGAAACATTGGAAACAATTTATTTGATGAAACAACAATATTTCTTTTAGATATTTGATCAAGGGTATTTGAACCAAGGTACACTGGTGTAAAAATGTCATGAAGGGTTTTAGTGAGACCTGAAAAGTCAGTGAAACTAGAAATAATGATGACATGTCGTATATCATTGAATCCATACAAGGTAACTTTAGCTCTTCCATAGATGTGATTGAAATGTCCTTGACCACATTTTTGTTAACGTGTAATTTTTTCTTTATTTATCATCGATGTACCCCTTTGTTTCTTCTTTAAACATCGTTCTTTGATAGAGATATTCCGAGTTTAGAAGAAGTATAAAGGTTTCTTGTGTTCCCGAATACGTGCTTGCAATGATCTCTTTTGTTCTGCCAATGATATTTCTTTTCGCAACTTTGTTTGATACCGTAAACATTTCTTCGCTCCTAATGTGTTATCGCAATGCTTACTTTTTTAATTGACCTTAGTTCTCATGTTCGACACTAGTTATTTTTCGGTTAGACTGTTTAAGTAAAATTTTAAAAAACCATTGAAAGTATTCAGATGTTGTTGTTGTTGTATGACGCTTTTTAAGATGTAAATTTGTATTGTTGCATTGTCTTTAAATATGTGTGCATATATATATATATTCACGATGTCAGAAAAACCCGTAAGTTCAAGAAGTCTTAACATAAAACGATAAAACCATTCAACCCAGTTTGCCCCTGAAGGAGAAAGGTCCACCTTTCGAAAACACTCGGGTTATAGGTTTTTTTTATCGTTATTTATCATTATATACATTAATTAAACCATTAAAAGTGCTTGTTTTATTTCCAGTACAAGTCTGTGAACGAGTGGTAGGAATGAACATTGAATGCGTGTATTTTTGCAGATAACTTAAAGCGGAGTTTCAGTTACGTAGAACGAAAGTATAAGCAAGAATGAAAAAGTTATTTCCCCACGCATTAATACTGAAATTAGTAAATGCAATATAAAATTATTAAAGAAATCAATAATTCATTATCTTACGTCAAAAAAATCTATAAATATACATTTTCGCATGTCTTAACAAATTAGTTTCCCTGCTCTAGATCACAACAGTTATCGTGTGTGTGTGTGTGTGTGCACCACTGGTAATTCACGGGGAAGGAGAGGGATGGGCACAGAGGGGGTGGAGAATAGAGAATCCATCATTGTCAAGCTATCGCATGAAGAGTTGGTTTCCATTTTAAATAGAAAGGATAAATTTGGTACACATTGTTCGCTATGGTTGTTTGATATTGTCTGCCTACGATTGTTTGCACAAGTTAACTTTGTATTTTCTATCAAGAATTTAACAATCATTAATAATTAATAAGATTTGTTATAAATGAATAAAGTAACTTTTATATTTTGTTCGATTTTTCGAAAGGTATGATCCCTAAATTTTAGTGCAAACAAAATCATTTTCGTACTTTTGAAAATGTCCTTATAATGACTCTAACCAGCATTCTCTTCATCATCTTATATTATTTGACAATGGCCTGTTATAGCGTAGTGGTTAAGGCGCTCGACTCGCAATGTGTGGATCGTTTTACGCGAAATTCTAAACAAAATCTTTAACTTATTAGAGACAAGTCCAAACATGCGCACTTGCTAAATAATGAACAAACTTTATTTTAAAATGTCACATTACGTGCTGTAAAAGCAAACGAAACAAAAAATACGGACGTGCTACAGTAAACACATAAATGACTCTAAATGTTCACAGACATGATCTCTAATCAGGTCACTCAGCACCTAACAAATACACAGACACAGTTCAGAGAACGGTAATGCCAAATAAGAATTACAATACAATCACATAATAGGATAAAAAATAATTCCACCACATATTTTCCTTAGTTGTCAAACAAAGCTCTGTCTTTTGTTTTCTTTTCAATATCGTCAATTTACATGTAAAATGTGCATTCTGTCTTATCCTCCAAGCTTTATAGCTGTACATTTTGACTTTCAAACCGAAACTGTAACTTCTTTTCAGCAGTTGAACGTGCCTTAAACAAATACGTAACTAACGAATTAACAATACAAATACGCAATTAACGAATGAACAATACAAATACGTAATTAATGAATCAACAATACAAATACGTAATTAATGAATCAATAATACAAATACTTAATCAACGGATCAACAATAATAATTTTTAATAAGAAAATTATTAAAAGGTAAGCGAAGTCTGAAACACGCAGAGGAACCATACATATATCGAAATTATAAAAAAAGTATGTGAGTTTAAAATCAATTTCATACACTATTCCAAAAAAAGTCCAGTTGGACTTTTTTGTCTCCTCACATGATTTCCGACAGCTACGAGGCCGGTGTGATATCAACACTGTAGAACATTACCTGCTGTTTGGGTGTGTCTTCAGGGCGTGACTGCCGTATCAGGTAGGGCAGAGAGTAGATCGTGTTTGACTGGGATTTTTTCCAACCCTGTGTGTTGATTCTAACACTATTTGGATGACAAACTTAAACCCGCCTATAAGAATTGAATCTTTTGAATGACAAGACGCTTTAACTGGATGCGTAATCACTTGGCCATCAGAAGAAACTTTTAGGATGAAAATAAAACTGAAACTCATCTGAAATTATTCGTTCAAGCACACTTAGCATTAGTTCCCCTTTTTTCAATAATTTATCATTTTTGCATTAAAAATAACATGTGTAAGGAGAGATCAATATACCGGATATCAGTAAAAGATATAACTATAGTATGCGAGATATAATCTGTGGTTCGTTTGTTTTGAACACACGAAATCTTTTATTTAACAATCTACGATTGAATTAAAAGTACCACACACGTAAGCGTCTAATAGTTTATATGCTAGAAACCATGGAAGCAGATAACTTGTACGATTTGAGTATATCGCAGTGCAATAGCCAAACCTTGTGAGTTTCAAATAAATCTGGCTCAAAATAAAACAACAGTCAAATAAGTCTAGTGGCTGTGAAGAATAACAAAGAAATAAAACAAACATGATTTTTTCATCATTGTTAATTACTAAAACACTGGGTTAAACACAATACCGAAATACAGTGGTTTGGCACACAAACAACTCAAAACCTAGTAAAATTGTACTTAACAAGCATTGAATCCACATACAATATACTACATACATTTGTTTTACCGTTAGCTTATTTACAGCACAACCACAGGTGAGTACTGCAAGTCTGGACATTAATGTTTAGGCTAGAAGCTGGCTTTTTAAAGATAGTGAACTACTTAACGTTTATTTTATAAAACGTCACTTCCTATTCACCCACTGTCCAAAAACCTACGTTGTATCTTCGCCCTAAATCAAACTCTCAAATCTTTGTAAGCGAAAGAAGTTAATAAAAAATTACAGTATGTACTGAGTACGTTATTAATTTGACTGAGTGAGTAAGGAAACATATCACATTTTCATACATAACAAATGAAGGTGGCCTAGAATAAACATTAAAACATTTAGGCATTGAGCAGTATCATTTAAAACACAAGACTGAAAATAAAACACTGTAGAAATTGATATAAAAATAATAAACAGCCCTTCAAAATATTACGTCGACTGCTTTATTGTTAATTCGGCTCTACATGGATAGATAATAATGGGTGAAATACGTGTCTTGGATTGGTCCCTCTAGAATACAGCAACAAATCATTGTTTTGTTTGTTTTTTCAACAAATCTTTACGATAAAAAACATTTACTAAATCACTAAATGAGAAAATACCTGCCGTTTAAAGTCAATTATTTATATCATTGGACAAGGCTTGAGTCCTACCACCAGCTATTACGCTCCGATTCAAAGTGACGTCATTATGTGTAGATTTAAACTTAGAAAGATGCATAAACAAGGTTTAAAAAAAAAAACAATTAATAAATTGGAATTAAGTTTAATTTAATAGTAACTTTCCTTATTACTATCTCTCTTCTAGAAATAAGGTTAAATAGATAGATTACCAAACTCGAATTTTTTTTATCTAAAATGTACGTTAATTTTCTTTTTCTTTTTTGCCTTTAGGGTAGTCTTAAAATGTTAGGTTATGTCAGTCATATTACCAAGAGGGGGCGCTCTAACTCTTAAAATATTGTGAAAGTTTAGAAAACTCCCTTGAACGGTATGTATGGAGTTTATAATCATGAAGATGATTACACTTTATCTATGCCTTTTAGGCCTTAGTATTTTTCTTCTATTTTTAAAAGCGAAACACTCGACAGTGATGAATGATGCATGTCCGGGTTAGAGAATTTAATCGTCAGACCTCGACCGGATCTTGTCACGTGCATGTGCTGTGATGTTTTCATATCAATTCAAAGGAATAGCCAGGACTCTGAACATTTTTAATAAGTCAGAAATTTTCCAAGAGAAGTAACGAAAACGTTAAATAAAGCTCATAAATATCATTGGAGCTTTTGAAAACTTCAAATTTTGCGTAACACCAAATATTTTGCTTTTGATATGTTTTCAACAGAAGAAATTCGATAGAGCAACTTTTTCAAGGTAGAAGACAGTATAAAAGATCACGAACACAGTATTTTAAAACTATATATATGTTTTCTTGTTGTTTTTGTTTTCATTTTTTAAACCATGTTTGTTTGTTTTTTTTACTAGTCATGTTTGATTATTTTATAACCAAATAACAAACTTGACCTTTCAACTTCTCGTTTCACATTTCGGGAAATGTTCATTTTTACCTCTCTACTTCATCTTCCTAATCTCTTTATTATAAACATGTATTTAAAACATTTCTTATGTGTACTAGTCAACTGTGGCAATAAATGAATTTTACAAAAATGCTCTTGTGTGTTGTGGTGTTATGAATTATATATAGTTTGGGATTAAGTGGTTGACTGTGGACTTTATGGCTTGCTTCCATTAGTGTGGAAGTAATCTGAATATAGGAAAGACAGATATATATAAAACTCTTACGTGTGATTATCAAACAAAGAGCAACTAAATCAGCAAAAACAACAGGGATTTGTAGCTCTAGTAACTATCACAATTCTCTGTAAAATTCCTGTAATTATGTGGCACAAAAACTATTGACAATAGTACAAGTATCTTTATAATTAATATGAGTGTTATTTTGGAATACCAAATCTAATAGATTTACTCGTTTTTGATCTATCGCTTCTAAATTCTTTTTTAACATCAAACTCATTCTTATGCTTCACCATAGTACAAAATGGGAAGGCTCAGCCGACAAAGATTACGTGTTCATTGACTACAATAAAATGTATTTCTTAATTAAATTGAAAGATCCAGACACCGTAAAATAGAACATATGAACAGTGAACAATGAACAGTAAGACAAAGTTTTCTAGCTTTCTGCCAGTCGCCACGTGATCCTACTTGAAGCTACGAAAGCCGCTTTTACTACGCACAAGAGAAGGAACCAAACACAGTAACAAAATCAATCTGGTAAGGTGTGATCTACTCGATAACATTTTTACAGTTTCCCGTTGTATTTGACTTCTTCTCGTATAATCTTCCTATAATGTTTGTTCGCACTTCCAGTCTCTGCAAGGAGATACATTACTACCACATGGGAATCTTTTAGATACTCTCTTCCCTTTCTCTCTCTCTCTCTCTCCTCTCTCTCTCTGTCTCTTTCTCATAGCGACATCTGACAATCTGCAATAAGCAAAAATAATATAATAACATGAGTTGGAAAACTATGTAGCTTGTTTAAAGACAACTGTGTTTGTCAGAAAACACATACAATTTGCAGTTTGCAATAATCCCTTGTATTTTCTTAAGATCTTTTACTAAATATATTTATTCGTTATACCACATTTTACATGATTCCGTTTCCATTAATGTAATATTCTGCAATACTATTTACAACAGCAAATAATCTTAACTTTCTAGTTTACTCTTGGAAAACGAGTCATCTTTTTAATTCTTATACTTGACCCGCTCTGTTGTCTTAATTAGATCTAACCGATTACACAACATAGCCGCTGTTACTCTAGGGGTGTACGTTATCCTGAGTACACGTAAAATGGCCATTATTAGACTTATCATAGACCACTGATATGATTGAATAAAATAGTAAGGGAAAATAACAAAAGAAAAAAACATTCGTCAAATGTCAGATTACTCGTGGTAGAAAGATGTTTAATCGGCACATAACTGCTAACACTGTCGTCAACTTTTCCATCAACTGTGAGTGTCTGTTAAGTGATTGATGATGAAAGGCTTAAGGCCTTAGAGTATTTTTTTTTTTTGTCTTGTGTGTAAGCTGGATTTTCTTTCATGAAAAACATATCGGCATCATTTGGTCTTGTTTTAAAACGAGACAGCGAACACCGAAATATGCGCGTCATCTTATCTTTATCCTGAAGGCAAAGAGAGGTACCTTCGCTGTCGGACGTAATTTAAGACTTTCTATGTAAAGAACACGCTATTCTCGCGTATGTAGACATACACGTATATTTGCCAGTATATGTATGTCGTTAGTCATTTACTGAGAAATAACAACTTAGGCTTTCTTTCCTTATAGACACTGGATACTGGTTCGTTTGTCAAGTTTTTCCTTTTCAAAGCTATGATTAATGTGTACAATATGGCAGCCCCACGCCTCTATTTTCCTGCCTTTTTATCCATATTACCTTATATATCGTATGAATAACATCTCCCTGTGGGAGGATCCAGTGCCATAGGTATCTTTGTATGTCTTTCAGCCACCGACCCTATAACTAATATACACATTGTAGTGTATCAACACTAGACCTCATTGTTTTCTTCACTCTCTCATCTTTTTGTCAAACCTTTCCTCTCCATTTTCTCTCTCTCTCTTTAAAGCTGTACCACCTGGTATCTTCCTTTTCCCTTTCTGTTTTGTATATTTACTCTTTTGTGTTCTTTTATCTTTAGATTTTTACCCTCGTACTTGTTAACAATCTTTATATTTTACATTATCTTCTTGCCCATTTCCTGTCACTTCTTTTACTTTTCTTCTCACTTTCACCATTCTTGAAACAATAAAACAAGTTATTTATTAAAATATTAGAAAAATGCGCATATAACGCTGAGAGTTGCACAATAAAACCAATTTATCAAAACAGCTATATAGTGTTTCTGCAGGTATAAGACTTGTGCAATAAATATGTAATTGATAATTTAACTATGGTTTACTTTCACTATTATAAGCCATACGTTACAATCGGTAAACTTGGAGCATATACAATAGATACTATACAGAAATGAAATATAATGTAACAGCTGGATATAAAACTGACACCAGATATGTTCCACCATTTCTAAGTCCCCTAATAAAGATATTTGAGGCATCTTAGATACTCCATAACAATGAAATAGTAATTTACTTCTGAAGTTCATCAATGACAAAAATACTCCACAGAAACAACATATCAATTTATTTCAAACTAATTTACAGTAATAATATAACTTTTAATTCGGGATACTCTGCATTAACAATACAACAGTTCATTCAGAATATTCCGCAGTAACAAGATATCAGTTCACTCAGGATGTTTTACATTAACAAGACAACATTTAATTCAGAAAACTCCGCAGGAATGAGGTAACGGAGTTTTTCGATTGTATACAGTAACAAGAAATGTTTTTTATTCCAAGATACTCAACACTTAATTAAGAGATATGAATTTTTCTCGATACTATGTATTAACAACATGCCATTTAATTTCACATACTTTACTGTAACAAGAAATGTTTTTTATTCCAAGATACTCAACACTTAATTAAGAGATATGAATTTTTCTCGATACTATGTATTAACAACATGCCATTTAATTTCACATACTTTACTGTAACAAGAAATGTTTTTTATTCCAAGATACTCAACACTTAATTAAGAGATATGAATTTTTCTCGATACTATGTATTAACAACATGCCATTTAATTTCACATACTTTACTGTAACAAGAAATGTTTTTT
>NW_013665693.1:504744-507070 GCF_000517525.1 Limulus polyphemus | reverse complement strand
TCTTCATTCTTACTCTGTGTCACTCCTTTGTTGTATTCTCAGTATTTGTCTTGTCTTCATTCTTACTCTGTGTCACTCCTTTGTTGTATTCTCAGTATTTGTCTTGTCTTCATTCTTACTCTGTGTCACTCCTTTGTTGTATTCTCAGTATTTGTCTTGTCTTCATTCTTACTCTGTGTCACTCTTTTGGTGTCTTTCTTACTCTAAGCTCTGGTTCTCGTAAGTTTTTAACGTATTATCTACATCCACGTTGTTATTTTTTATTCTTCTTTACAGTATTTCTTCTTTTATTTTTTGTTTATTCCTTCAAGTGTTTCCCCCTCCCGTCCACCATTACTGATTTGGCACAGTTATTAATATAACCAGCTTAATTTTCTCCATCTCAACATAAATGCACCTTATGAATTTAGAAAATATAACAGAAAGGAGATAAAAGAATATTTGGTCAAAGCAATTGTTCTATATAAATCATTCAGAAAAGGCTGAAGTATTCATAACAGATCTTATAATTGAGAAAACATACATCGTATAGAAGAAATATAGAAAACAATATTATGGAAAGAGTGAAGCCTAGTTCAAAACATTCTGTTTTGTACCCCTTCCAAAGAGTGACTTCAAAATTAGCCCACATGTAGAGAGAAATACCTTGCGAAGTACGTTTGTAAAAACAGAAACTATTCAAAACAGGCCTAATATTGGGCCAATAATTATATATAGAATAATTGTGTGATATAAAGCACAATTGTACTTTGAATTCTGGGAAATTTAATAGCTAATACTATAACAAAAGAAATTATATTCTCGAAAAACTTTCTTTTAAAAAAGTAGCATTACAACAACAAGTGTAATGGTTAAAAACATTAATCTGCTCACTTCACGGAAATACGAATTATCCTTCCCGTGCTCAGAGACAGAAGTCCGGTGAGAAAATCGGCGTTGCTGCCAACTAGCAACACCAGTAAGTTCTGGAGAAATTAGTTGATATTCCATTCTAAAATAGAATATTGTTAAAAGTTTTAATGAAAAATATAGCAGTATTCAGATGTAGTATTACCTTGGTTCTTTCTCTCACTTTCAGTTCTGTTATGTCTCTCTTTTTCCAGCTCCTCCACAAGGGATTCTACAAAACACGAGCTTATATTGATGAAACCCTTAGAGACAGACAGAAAGATAAACAGACAGACGAACAGTGAATATATATATATAGATAGGTAGATAGACAGAAAGACGGATAGATAAATAAATAGACAAAAACACAGACAGATAGGTAGGTAGGTAGACAGAAAGGCGGATAGATAGATAGACAGACACACAGATAGATAGATAGTGTGCATGTGTGTATTTTTCAGCAACTTTTCCTTTTCTCACAAACCTACATGGATCTCTGGATTTGTTTTTTTTTCACAATCACAGTTACATTATAACCACGCATCATTACGTCTATCTTGCATATAACACCAGAGTCAAATTATTGCATGACGACGACCTGAACTCAGTCGTTCGTATAAACGGAGACGACCCCAGTACGTATATACTGAAAAACCTTACATACACACATAAAAAAGCGGCCTTCCATGGTGGTGGGTTCTTCATTTGTTTTTAAGACACAGAGGATTAGATATATATACCTGGATTGCTGGTGATCTCTGACAAGCCGTCTTTCATGCAAGCACGCGCGCAATTTCACCAACTTTCACAACAAAAGAAATATAATAGGCAGAAACTCGGGCTTGCAACACTCCTCCCTTCATGGCTACACAACTAACTAAGCCCGCGAAAACCTAGAGAGTGGATAGGATAGAACAAGGGTTTACAGGTATTGAAGATAGTTTCTTTTGGATGTGACTAATGTTTTATCTGTTGCCCTTTACTAAAACAAATTAGAATATAGTCCTATACATACTGACTTTCCTGCCTTAACGCTTAACAGGTAGACAATCATTTTACCGTATATAAAATATATTTGCGTGTCATCAAGCATACAGAACATTTCACTAACTGAAAAGGTGAAAATCCCAATAGCAATCCCGTTCAAATAAACCTTCCTTATATTAGGGATGAATTTCAAATGTAGATGCTACACCGACGAACCGCGCAAGAAAACCGGGGGAAAAAAAAAAGAGTTTGTTCGTGGAGCATAAATCAAATCATTTTCAAGTGTCGACTACGGTACGCTGAAGTTTGTTTGTTTGTTAGGATAAAGGGTTACGTAGCTTTAAGAAAGACTTAACTTGTAGTGGTAGACAACTAAGTTCTGTAGTTTAAAGAAAGCGATTCAGGAAATATGATTACGTAGTTTTCGGAAAGTTGTGATTTGTGACAGTAG
>NW_013665693.1:498338-503750 GCF_000517525.1 Limulus polyphemus | reverse complement strand
GATTATACGTGATGTACGTTTTTTAGGGGGTGGTTAATGAAAGTGTTCCAAAACGCGACATTAATTTCTTGACGACCTATTACTAAATTAACATAAATTAGTTAATAATGTTATTGGACAGGTATTTCAATTTTAATATAAAAACTACTAGCTCTAACTAAGCACATAGATAGATGAAAAGAGAAAGGATAGACAGATAAAGAAATAGTTAACTAGATAAAGAGAATGGACAGACGAACAGTTTAAAAGAAAGAAAGAAGATGGACGGATGAATAGATAGATAGATAGCGAGCTTTAATTTTATTTTAGTGACTAAAATTACTTGCTCTATTCAATATTCGCTGCAATACATTTAAAATAAAAGTTGCAGAAATTTTGGCTAGTTTGCTTTTTATGTAATTCCACAGGCAACAAATATTTTATTTAAAAAAAATGATTTGGATACAATAAAATGACAAAGAACTTGATTTCCCTAAAATAAGAGGGAAAAAAAAAGATTTTTTTATATAAACATAATTATCAATAAGAACTTTAGAGTGAAAATTTAAAAAAATATACAGTAGTGTGTCAAGCACACTATATCTGCTATATATAGTGCCGACGAGGCCTTTCGCACAATACCATGGCTCTTCAGCGACATAACAGACAGAATAGTGGCTGACATTATGTACATTAGCAAGCCGCTTGCCAACAACTGTTATAGTAATTAGGATAAAGATTATCTAAATAAAAACATTATTTATTTATTTAATCTGCTCAATATTTTGGAGAGCTGTTGAACCAGTAAGCTCGTCTTCTTGAACCTGGAATGGGTAAAACGACCACAGCAATCAATGGGAGAAGACTAAATTAAGTAATTATTAATAAGAACTGCTCAAAGTGATTACGTCAACCATCTTACCGTTCAACAAACGCAGGGTTTCTGCAGAAGAACTCCTTAGGGCATCTTCATAATGAGAACGTTTTTTAGCTTCCACTTCTAATTGCTCTTGAACTCTTCTACGTGAGCGTTTCTCTCTCCGTAACCGTTTTTGGTAAATAACTGGAAGTAATCAAGAACCTTACTGTAGATGATTACCTTATCTTCTTTTAACGAATCAAGATTTGACTTGCTAAAATTCCTTTGATTCCAATCATTCACGAAAAGATCGAATGTGTGTGTGTGTGTGTGTGGGATTAGTCCAGAGTAATTTATCTAGTACGTTGTTATTAGCTAGTAATGGGGATTAGCTAGCTAATAACAACTACTTAGTCCTGAAGTATAACTGATCTGAAGAAAGAACAACAGATGTACTATATAACGTCTATTGTTGAAAAGGGTTCACTAGCACGTTTATTACTGAAAAGGATCCATTAACACGTGTATTATTATTATTAAGGATGATCCATTAGAACATATGCTGTAGAAAATCATCCATTCGAGTGTTTACTGTTGAAATTGATCTAATTCATTGTGTATTGCTGAAGAAAACCCATTATAACGTTTATTATTGTTAAGGATGATCTATTAGAAGGTGACCCCTTAGAATGAGTACTGTTGAGGTTGATCTTATTCCTTGTTTATTACTGAAGATAATCCATTATACAATTTGTTTTCAACAGTACACACTCTAGTGTATTATTTTCTACAGCATATGTTATATTGGATCGTCGTTAATAATGTTGATCCAATTCATAGCGTATTACGAAGGGTAATCCATTATAAGGTTTATTATTATTAAGGGTGATCCATTAGAACATATCCTGTAAAAAAATGATTCATTAAATTATGTTCTGTTCAGATTAAGCCAGTTATTTGTGTGTTACTGAAGATAATCCATTATTAAGCAAGATCCATTACAACACATATTACTGATATGGTTCCACAGACTAACACGTATTTTACAATACTATTAATGACTGCATTACGATTAGTAACTAAAGATAACATCTGTATTATTGTAGCTAAAACTAGTACATCATTGAATATTATTAGACAGAAATAATTAAGTTGAAATATGTATATTTAATTCGTTACAATCAGCCCATATACCAGTCGGTTGAGAGACTTGCTGATATAACAGATTCACACTTTTCTGGAAAAATCAAAATTTAGATCGGGCAGAATTTTGAAACTAGTTACAATATTCTTATTGTATTTCGCTAGAAGTCACTTATGGTAATTTTTGTCTACAAAAAAAAAAAAGAAACAAAAACACGTTTTTTTCTTCTTGTACACAAATCTCAGTTTTCGTTTCACTAATTATTAAAGATGGGAATTTTCATTGTTTTATAAGTTTGTTTATCATCTGTCTCGATAAATTTTGTCTGAAGTTGTTTTGTTGTGCCTTTTGTCTGACGTTGTTTTGTTATGCCTCCTGCCATACATTCTATTTTGTTATGTTATTGCCATGCATTCTGTTTTGTTGTATCTTTTCGATAACACTGTTTTGTTATCCCTCCTGATATTCACTTTGGTTGGTTGTGACTTTTCGCTAACATTGTTTTGTTATGCCTTTTGACATACATTCTATTTTTTATGCTTTTTGGCATGTAAAGGTTTCGTTATACCTCTTGGCATGCATCGTTTTATTATGCCTATTAGATTAGATTATTTGGGGGGGGGGCACAACCCCTAGCTAACGCTTTGTTTTGGTGCGCCTAGAACTAACATTCTATGCTTCTGTTATATAATATTTAGGATTATATATTGTCTCAGTGTGGCTCTTAGTTTACATTTCAGTGTTTTCATATATATTTTGGTATCCAACGTGTTTACACGAGCCTCTTTGTTAACAGTTTAATATGTATCTTATTTTACATTATGGTTTCACCTGTATTTTGGTTTACAATGTGTTTACACAAGCCTCTTTGTCAACAGTTTAATATGTATCTTATTTTACATTATGGTTTCACCTGTATTTTGGTTTACAATGTGTTTACACAAGCCGTTGTTATCTTTTTAATATATGTCTGAGTTTACATTATGTTTTCCTATGTATCTTGACCTGTTCTGTTTAAACAAGGTTTTTTTTGTTTGTTTGATATACAACTTGATTTGGATATATTGTTTTGATATGTCTCTTGGGCTCCATAATGTTCTAGTTGTATCTCGGTTAATGTTCTGTTTTAATACATTTATTTTCCTTCACATTGATATTTACCTTTGTTAAGTATCAGCTTTTAATTATATAGTGTACAGTCTTTCTTAAAGAGGTTTATTTAATTTGAGATCATTTTACTCAAGAAAAATAAACTCAATAAATAAACTTGTTAGCATAATAACGCAACTTATAAATGTTCTTTAAACAAATACAGGTTTGAGTTATTTCTAAAAGTTTTCAATTCAACAAGGCTTTATTTTGGGGTTTATTCACCGCAATACCAGCTTGTTGAGTGTAACAGAATAACTTCGATTATTTTTTAGTGGCATTTTGAGCAGATAATTGAAGTGTTTCTAAGGACAAAGCTATTTTGGGGCAAACGTAAAGAAGACATCTCGGTCATTTAAGTGTATCTTTCTCAATTTCTTGGTGTAAGTCTAATGGCTACATCTGTTCCTCCATTTTTTATATACAATTTCTGAAAATGTCATTTCGGCTTCATTTGTATGCCCTCTTACGTCATGGAGGTTAAATTGGGGCAATGTTTCGGTAGCTCTCATGCACACACCTCAAGTTTTTTGGGCAAGATGGACGTCATTCCTAGCTTTAATCAGATCAGACCTACCAAACTCCACATCATACATCACGTGTATTAAACAGCTCAGGATATAAACGGCGATTTTCAAGGATGTCATATGAACTAACTACACTAACACTAGACACACAAGAAACATTTGTGAAGAATTATCTTATAAAAATCAAGACGTCATTTAGAGCACCTATCCTTTCTAATTGTATGCCTGCTATATCAGTAGCCAAATTAAATAAGATCAGAAAAAGTTTGGTTGCGTGTCAAAATCACAGTATATCAGTCAGAGATGTTTTGTCTTCCGCGAACACCTTTAGAGATTTTTAATTATTCGAAGAACAACGTTATGTTGTTATCGATGGCAAGCCAGTCTCTCCTGGAAAAGTCAGTTTCGCTCTTGTTAATAGCATTAAATCTACCACTAGTAATTCATACACCTATTATATAATACAGCCAAGTTCAACAGTTGCAATTTAGTGACGTCAAGTGACAAGAGAAGGCTAGTGGGGGAGTTCGAAGAAGCAGAAGTAGAATATCCAATTTCTGATGACCGCCGCACGGAATGTCATAGTGCATGTAATGGAAATACAAGCAAACTGAGACTGTGTTTGAGAGCTGTCATTGGAACTAAGCTCTTCCTCTATGAACGACCGACGTTCATTAAGCCCGAAGCCACAAGCTTTGCCCGATAAATTATGCAAAGAACAGGGAGTGGAGCACCAGGATAATGAGCCACCTAACCAAGGGAGTCGACTTGAAAATTCTTTCTTTAGACATTTATAGTGAGCCTAAATCACACGCCAAGCCCGCTCCGACGGTTGTGGCAATGACTGTTGCTTGCTTTCGGCGTCGACCACCTCAATCGAAACTTTATTTTTATTTACGAGATTCAATCATGTTTGTATTAGCATTTTACAGTCCCTCTCGTCCTCAGAGAAAGATTGGAATGAAATTTGAAGCGGACCAAGCAAACGAAAAACGTGCCTTGCCTTTACAAATTATGCCACTTATAAATTTTGAGAACAAACAGGGTAACGCCGCAGAAACCCCCGGTTGAGAAGCAATTTGGTAAAGATTTTGGAGGCTGACAGTGATTGTGGTGAATATTTCATTTTTAACTTTTCACTGTTCGGACTCTGGGGAAGAACAACTCATGGTGATGTCAAACAGACAGCTGTTAGAGCCTGTTTTCAGAAAGGAACGATATGAAGTTATAACAGGAAATGCGCTTTTTTTTCGGATTATTACACATAACTTTTTCACAAATACAGATACATATATCTACACACACTTCAAAACGTGTTATTGTTCCTTGGCTGTGCTCCTAAAACCCATGCCAGAAGATGGTGATGACAGTGTAACATTCGTCTTTAGATAAAATACTACACTTTTGAAAGAGTGATACGTTTTTTTGTGGTCTATTTACTCTGTGATAACCATAAGCCAAGTCTGCTAAATATGAAATCGTTCAAAATATTGTATGATATCGAACGGAAACTATTCATATTCTCGTCTACTTAAATCTGTCTCTAGAGAGTACGTGCAGATTCACTGCTGCAGCAATATGAATTCGTTTAGCACATCTGAGGTGGAAGGTGTAAATTTGCAATACAAAAACAAGTTAACGTTGCTAACTTACAATAACGTTCCTTTTTTATATAAACAGTATTTGTAGTGCCAATTCGTAAAATCGTAAAGAATTATTCAAGAAATTGTAGAAACAAAAAAAACTACATGAAG
>NW_013665693.1:489740-497449 GCF_000517525.1 Limulus polyphemus | reverse complement strand
AAACAGTATTTGTAGTGCCAATTCGTAAAATCGTAAAGAATTATTCAAGAAATTGTGAAACAAAAAAAACTACATGAAGATAATATCGAAAGTTAAAGCAAACGTGAAAGAGTTTTGTGTAAAGTTTAATATAAAAAAACATTCATTTTTAACCTATACAGTTATGGTACAAAGAATTAGGGAATTTGTAACCCAATATTATAGATACCCAAAATATGTACTTTCCTGTAACAGATCACTCAAACTTTCCCACTACACCAACCGCTGACACAAAAAGATTAACGTATCTGCCTTTCTATATCTGTAATAAATATGTATCTGTATGTGTGTCAAGCCTGAACGTACTCGTAAATTACTCGTGAAAATTGAAGGAAAACATCAACTACACCCATCTTTTTCACATTTTACTCTAAAAATTATCAATTACATGTTCTTGTGAGTTTTAAAGTGAATCATAAGAGTCACCAAAATTAATTAAATCCCTAGTTGTGAGCTTCTATATCACAGTTCCAAAATTTTAAACTTGGATATTAATTTTAAACCATTCCTTGTATGTCCATTCAACTTGTTATGTTAGTCCGAGAACACTTAGTCAAGACAATGTCCAAACCTCACAGAACCACTGTTGAAAGATCCAATTGGAAAAGCTAAAAAAATATGAATTTAAACCATTGTTTCAAAAGGATCTTTATATATTTATATTAGATTTTCAAGTAACTCGGATCAATGAAAACGCGACATCCCCCATTTTGGAAGTTATCCCACGATTCTTTCAAATAAAATCATTTGTTTATATTTTTTGAGGGCCAAAAGTTTCCAAACAAGAAGTAATTTTGTTAAATCTGCGAGAGGAGTTAAAGAATCAAATAAACTTTGATTACTATAAAGATAGTAATTCCATCATAAATATGGTTTACGTTTAAAAATAACAGTTTAAATTTAATATAATTTAGTTATGCTTTATTTCATTTACAAAATATGTCAAAAATATTTAGAAGTACCAACGGTTCAAATTACTGCTTTGGATTAAAGCTTCCTAACATTCGAAAATGTATGTTTGTTTCAGCGCACAACAGACCATCCGCGCTCCGTCCACCTCGGAGAATCGAACCTCGGATGTTAGCGTTCAAAGTCCGTAAACTTACCGCTGACACACTGAGGGACTTCTCACTGAGAATCAATCTCGATTATATCTAGTATGATAACAGTAAGATGTCTACTTATTAAACAGGTTGTTCATAAAAAAAAACTTTTACACCCTGTGAAAATATAGAGCAATGCTTAATGATATGCACATCTTCCACTTACAAGGAATATTGTAGTTTTTATTTTCGAAGACACGACATGCTTTGGACACTAAATGACAAATTGTGTTGTGATATAAAAGTCTGAGTTGACAATACTCTTTCTTCCTTGACAATTTCTAGAAAACATGTTGTTATTCGCGGGTAAACAAATTTACGAATCATTGTTTTGCGTCCATTGATAAAATCGTGTATTCTAGTTCACAGATCTTACCGTTTTCCAAATAGGAGGTGCA
This sequence comes from Limulus polyphemus, assembly GCF_000517525.1. Classification (NCBI taxonomy): domain Eukaryota; kingdom Metazoa; phylum Arthropoda; class Merostomata; order Xiphosura; family Limulidae; genus Limulus; species Limulus polyphemus. Next base: position 495,909 of record NW_013665693.1, on the reverse strand, counting down.
ATGCAAGTAGAGCCTAGAACCATCTATTTCTTTCACACTTAAAATAACAATGATACGTTCAGGTTAGAAGGTGTGCACGTGTTTATGTTATTTCCGTAACTTGCGAACGTTTGGAATGCGTTAAGACACTTATACGTAAGTAGGTGATATTCTTTCACAATGTATTACTTTCAAAGTACAAGAGATGTAAATGGGGCATTCTTTCTCATACACTGCACATCACTCAGTAAAAATCTGACGACAAGTGACCAAGTTAAAAGGTCAATATCTGCCCGCTGTAGATGTTTCAGTACTGTGTGATCGTGTCAGTCCCATGTTGACCATCGTGTAACGACTATAATTGGGAAATTTGGGTGAATAACCCTACTCCATCAAAATATAGCTCTAACTTCCCTATTACATCCACCTTTATGGTCCTTTCATGGACAGCTGGTGTGGACATAACTTTCATGCAACTGATGTTTTCAAGCACGTGGAAGCGTAACATGTATTTTAATTAAGTAGTAAGCAAAGGTTTACAGAGCATCCAACATAATTAGGGGGGGGGACTACATTGAGAAATAATGTTTACTTGCTCACATGATCAACACCATACATGTATGTTTACTGGTTGCGATTTAATGACCGAGTTTCGTAAAAATAAAATTTCGTTTCTTTCCAAATACCTTCGTACTGCTGCTTACAACAAACTATTTTATCATATTCTTTCTTTCAATCATTATACAAAACATGGTGCTTCATTTTCAAACCACATTCAAAGGAAAAATTTGGCTTGAATACTTAGAATATATATTAAAGATTTTTGATAATTCTTAAAAGAAATTCACAAGATTGTGTTTGTTCTGCATTCATTTGATTTATAGATTTGTTATACATATTTTTCATTTAAAACATTAAAAGGGAACGGAGGTAGAATAAAGTTATCCGTAAGGTGCTTAATTAGGAAAAAAAATTCTTTACGTAACCGGTTCTTTGTTACCTTATACTTAAATTGAACTTGATTACCGGTTATCTAGTATTATATCGCGTGAAAATCACTAATAAATATATTTAACTTCAAAAAATATTCACTCAGTTGTGTAATAAAAATAAGTAAGAAACAACAACAACTTTAATTAAACTTGACAAAATTGTAAGTGTTAAGACACTATCTTAGATATTTTAGGCGTAGCCACCTCTGTTGTGTCGGTACACTAGCCTTCATAGTATCTGTGCTAAAATGCTGAACTTTAACATTATATCTCTAGCAGTAAAGTTGGGCTTTACTCTAGAGCTCTACTTACTCGATAATAGAAATAATTTACTCTGATATTTTAACTAGTTTGATACGATTTTGTAATAAAAAACAGTACGTGTCTTTGTTTTTCAAAAATAGCATAATATATTGTCCTTAAAAATTATCAAAATTATCAAGCCGAGACAAAGAATAATTGGAATATATAATATCATAACTATGACAAGGCAAAAAATATACCTAGCTGTTATAAAGTAATGCCAGTCACGCGTATCCTTCTCGGTTCATCGTTATGTAAATAATATAACTGATGATCAGTCATGTGATCAGAAATACGAATAATTGGATATTCAGTCTATGTTATATATATATATATAATGGTAATATACAGTCTTGTTTCAGCTGTTACTTTGCAATGAATCACAAGGTTTAAATGTTCTATAAAACATGGTTAGACCTCAGAAAATTAATTGGACGTTTCGCTCATGTAGAAAGTAGTCGAAGAAATGGAAGACAACCATTCCCAGCAGAGTATTGCTTTAAAATACCGCGCGTTGTCATTAACAGGATATGGAATTGCATCCAAACTAATGGCGCAACTATTCAGACACTTGACTCAACAGATAATCCCCCACAAAACACGCAGACAACTGTTGTTATTTGAGGCTCACCACAACAAGAGGTACCTGCTCCAAGACTGACTCAAATGTTCGTAGCCTGAAATGAACGCCACGTTAGTGCACAGTTGGTTAGAAATAGACAACAGGAAGCGAATGAAATAGATTTCACTTATCGCAAGGCACAAAACAGCTAACCAGTAGGCCAACAAAATGTGGTGCACCATTCTTTTTACAGGTGAATTGTGTTTCATTTTATAACGAGATAATAGATGGATGCTGCTGTGAAGAGAATCATAAACTAAAACCAACCTCATTTTCATAGAGGAAAGTGTGTGTGTTTAACATTTCAATAGCTATATAGAAGGAACGTTTCTGTATGATAATAGCAAAAATATGAATGCTAATTTAAATTCCTGTAAAAGCTTCTGAGATATACTATCAAAATTAACCTAGCGATTTTGTTTGAGTTTCCCCTCATCAGTATGTTAAATATTGTATCTAGAATCTAGAAAATGAAATATGAAAAACACTAATTTAATTACAGGTATGAATTGGAAGTTTTAATAAAGTTTTCAATGCACATGTTGATGGAAAGTTACAAGTTTGTAGTCTGCGTTATTAAAAATGTTTGGTAGTAATATTCAATGTGGGGAGTGTTTGGTTACCATGCAACAGATACTAGGTTCGAAGACATGCTAAAAGCTTAATTACCATGTTACGCCTATAGGAAGTGAAGTTAGGCCTTATTACCTTTTAAAGTACATTGTGTTAGATTTCAACTCTTCGTTGTTATTAACGTATATTAATTTTGTTCATAAAAATTATCCTAACTTTATCAAAATATTGCATACCTCATTTAGAAGGATACGCAACAAAACTAATAGTCTAATGCAACAAAACTAATAGTCTAATGCAACAAAACTAATAGTCTGATGAAGGTGAAATGTGATCATATCTGATAGTATCAAATGTTCCTTATAAACGATTGTATCACATGTTCATCTAATTGAATAACGCTTATATTATTAAATAATATTTCTAAATATTATACTTTCAAGCTATAATTACAAATTAGGATTGCAGTATTCTCAACACAAATTCAACTGTTGAAAATTTAATATTTAGTTTAGTTTAGTTAATCCAAAACAATAACTATATACACTCATAATATTCAAAATTCTGCTTCTATAGTCGATGGCTATGCACAATAGCGATGACCGTCTTTGCTTCTCTAGTTGCAGTGTCCAGCAGAATACTCTCCAGAGGTCACGACATTAGTATGCACCAATTTAGAAGAGAGACCTTTTAAAATAAAATCATCTCTTTCGGATTAGCTCAGCTACAAGAAGAAAGGGTTATTTTGGAAGCTAGACTGCCATGGCAAAAATAAGTTACCATTAATTTGGGTTCCGATTTTTGGATGAGCCAATATGAAATTCTCAACGCTAGAGCGTAATTAAGATTTCTAAACTAAAACATAAAGATAAAGATTTTGATATATATATAAATGTTAATGAAATTAAGTACATTTATTGACATTGAATGCATTATTTCTTTAACTAAATTACCTTTTCTCTCACTCCCCTCTTTCTTTCTTTCTTTTGTAAACTAAACTATAAAAAATGTCACATTTTTGTTCAATCTGACCCGTTTAAGGCCACATTACATCAATGTCTTTGTTCTTCAATTGCTCCATATTTTCATGATCCACTGTAAATCAAAGAATATTGGTAGATAGATGGTCAACAATGAGCTCGGAGTTGTTTTTTTTTTTCAAGGTATTGATTTATAAAGTTTATTTACTTAGCCAAGTCCCGAACCTGGCCTAATGTTAGGGAGTGACATCACAGAATAAGAGACTAAATCTTATACTAGTACCTAACAGTGGTGTACATAAAAGAAAAATAATCAATTAAGTTAAAAAAAATATGCAATTACACAACGTACAATGATTTGCAGATCAGCAAATGATCAGCAATGATCAACAGAAACAAATTAACTTTTTTTTTTCTTTCTGGGGAACAAGCGTCTCTTAAAGAAATATTTGCTTGCCTATAGGTTAAGTAAAACTAATTTGATAGAAAAATAATACCGTAATAAAAACACCATTAAAAAAATCAGCTACACTGCTACGCAGTTTAGAATATAATTTGTTTAATAATGTTTATTAAAACTATTGTTGGTGTTGGTTTCTTTGTGTAAGTCTACACGATGGGTTGGTTACCTGTACTCTACCCATCGAGGTGAAGCGAACCTTGGATTTAAGCTTTGTAAATCCGTAATTTTACTGCTCTTCAACCGAGAGAATATTGAAATTATTCTTTTGAATCAAGCCTAAGGACGTTAAATCTATCGTGTGACCATAATTTTATTTAATACTATTCGCTCATTTTTATCGAGTTTTATATAACCCAGTTAAAAGTGATGATTCTTTCTGCTGCTACTTATACCTTAGAAATACATGCCAATAAACAGTACAATAGTAGGTAAAGATTAAACAGAATATCTTTAACTCCCTTTTCTAGAGTAGATATCAAACTTTTACGGTTTCTTATTCGTTGAAAAGTAAACTGTTTTCCTTCTTATCCTTTTACCTTAGAAATACATGCCAATAAACAGTACAATAGTAGGTAAGGATTAAACAGAATATCTTTAACTCCCTTTTCTAGATTAGATATCAAACTTTTACGGTTTCTTATTCGTTGAAAAGTAAACTGTTTTCCTTCTTATCCATTTCGACGATTTCATGCATGTTTTTTTTCGCTATTTTGTTTTTGTCTCTCTGTACTGATTGTTACTATTTATTGGTCAATAATGTACACATCTACGACATCACCAAATACAGAGGGTTTATCGCACTTTCTAAGAATGATGTTCTAGATTTCGTTTTTTTTTCCCTTGGAATTACTTTGCTTATGTTCACTCCGTAACCATGTCTACAAATTACTACAGTTTGTAATGCAACAAGGAGCCTTCTCGAAGGATGGAGGAGCCAATATTAAACCGTTAACCTTGATAAACTTATTATAGACCCTTCATTTTACGTGGAATTCAGATTCCAAGAACACAGTCTCGCAAATCGAATGCACAGAAGTTATAGATGTACAACCAGGTAACTAATTCCACGAGGTGCGTCAGAGAAGGTGGATAGCATGAACACCGGTTTCATTCTCCACGATTCACAGAAACAACTTTGTGGATTTGACATACCTTCTTGCTGCACTGCTCACACAATGCAGCAAGTTCGTCTCCTATACTCAGTGTCAATGTTTTCAATTGTTAGTATCTACTCTTCAACCTTCCTTTATCGTATACCCTGTAAAGTTTACATTTTCTATTATATGAGAAATATGCAACAAATATAAAGCCCGACGAAAATCTTCCTTCATAGCCATGTTTGAAAGACCTTATCGACTTGTGTTCGGTAGAAAATTGTTCCTTTCTTGCCGTAGCTGTTCAAGTAAAATATTTTTCACACAGTTTGTCTTTTTTTTCCCCCACCGTGCGTCTGAGGAGCAACTTGTATACTAGTGGTTTAAACTTCTTTACGAAGACAAGATCTGTATAAATTAACCTGTACTCGGTTGATACTGGACATCTTGTTAACAAGCGCTTTCTGGGTGGGAGGGGATGCTCTTGCACGACTTGTCTGCGAACTTGTAGCGGCAGTTCTGTGAGTAGTGGGAAGCTGATTACGTGGTTGTACGTTCTCAATGGTTGATCTGATCTACTCTTGCTGACGTTATTCGCTGTATTACAGATAGCCGTTTATGGAATTATACGTCTCTTTATTTGACATAAACCCAGTATGCAAGCCAGTCTTATAAAGTGCGATTAACTTTACGTAAAAAATAAAAAAGGTGTTAACATTTATTCTTGTAAATCGAAAAAGTAGGTTTACGGACTTACAAGCGTTAAAATCTGGGGTTTGATTCTCCGCGGTAGACAGAGCGCAGATAGACCATTATATAGTTTTGCACTAAAGTAATATCGACATTAAAATGCAACTACATTATAGTTAGTATATTACAGCATTATGATAAATCTATATCATTAAATTTTCTTAATATATGGTGTGCTTATAAATAAAAATTGTACCAGTATTGGTTTACTAATAAACAAGCTTCACGTAATTATAATTTACTGATAAGTGATATAGATACCACTATAAATATTTATAAGTATCACTAATAAACAAGCTTCACGTAATTATAATTTACTGATAAGTGATATAGATACCACTATAAATATTTATAAGTATCACTAATAAACAAGCTTCACGTAATTATAATTTACTGATAAGTGATATAGATAC
>NW_013665693.1:482783-489575 GCF_000517525.1 Limulus polyphemus | reverse complement strand
GATATAGATACCACTATAAATACTTATAAGTATTACAAATAAACAAGCTTCATGTAATTATAGTTTACTGATAAGTAATATAGGTAACACTATAAATATATAAATATTTATAAGTATCACTAATAAATAATTTTACAAATACTTATAGTGGTATCTATGTCATTTATAGTAACTTATAATAAATTATATGAAGATTGTTTAATGTATATATATATATATACTTATGTAGGTTTATTTGTATTTTTGTAAATCAAATCCATTATATTATAATAATGGTTTTTTCTACGTTGTCCCCCGGTGGGACAACGGTGAGTTTACGGACTTACAACGCTGAAATACTGGGTCGGATTTCCCGCGGTGGACACAGCATATAACCTAATGTGGCTTTACTCTAAAACAAACCTTCTATACGAAGCTGTATATAAAATATTATAAACCCTTGAACTAAGTTTTTAGTCCAAATATGTAAATCCAAGTAATATTGAATTGAAGTGTTTTTTTACAATTATCTTTCAGTTACGTTTAAAAACGTACACTTGATGAACTGTCTCTCTCCACGCAACAGTCACTATATGTCAGATCTGGTCTTGGTATTGCAGTCAAAACATGTCGAATAGGCTTACTTTGGGCTCCTCACACAATAGCAGCTCTTGCAGGAGCGTGGTGCTGCAGGCTTAGAGGACACATGAAAGAAGCCCGCGCCAATCCGCCAGGATCGGGCTGGACTTTCCTGTTTTCCGCCGTTTAAATTAACAAAAGACCGCAAAATGCTGTTCATGGTCAGGCGGTCCCGTGCAGCAGACAGCAAGCGCATGTGCGTCTAGTCAACCTAACACGAGTGTTGCTGTCAGATTCCGTGTCTTGAAACGATGCCTCGAGGCATAGTCTTATAGAGACCTATTCCCTCTGTTGCTTTTTTTTCTGGAATAACTGAAGTGAGTAAGTTACAGTTTTGAAAGTAAAGATAATTGTTTTTATAATGAATGTTTTGTTGTTATCACATTCATGAGGCCTACTCTTAGTTACAAGTGTCATTTCACAAGTTCTTAGCCCTTTTTTACTAAACTTCGAACGAAATTAATAGATTACAATAGCTTATTAGCTGTTTAATAATTTTTCAAGTGAAATAAGAGATGAAACTGTAATTCTGATTGTAGTTTGTTGGAATATTAGTTATTACTTTCAAAATCTTTCAGAAATATGAACTTTTTAATATCCTGAATTAGCACTATCTACGGCTATATAGTAACTTTTTAGAGAACTTTTATAGTTTGTTAACATTATTCGTGGTCATATATACCAACTCGTGACGGAACCAGCAACCTCGTGTCTACTTCTTACAAAAGTATTAACCTCTTCCATTGTCACAAACATGTACATCTATGAAAATATTAACCTCATCTGTTTCCAAATACTTGTACTTACGAAAGATCTACTATCCTTATTTTCATATACGTCCTCGTGGATACTCTTGAAGGAATTATTAACCTCATCTGTTGCCAAATACTTGTACTCCCGAAAGATCTACTAACCTCATTTTCATATACGTCCTCGTGGATACTCTTGAAGGAATTATTAACCTCATCTGTTGCCAAATACTTGCACTCCCGAAAGATCTACTAACCTCATTTTCATATACGTCCTCGTGTATACTCTTGAAGGAATTATTAACCTCATCTGTTGCCAAATACTTGTACTCCCGTAAGATCTACTAACCTCATTTTCATATACGTCCTCGTGTATACTCTTGAAGGAATTATTAACCTCATCTGTTGCCAAATACTTGTACTCCCGAAAGATCTACTAACCTCATTTTCATATACGTCGTCGTGAATACTCTTGAAGGAATTATTAACCTCATGTGATGCCAAATACTTGTACTAGCAACCTCGTGTCTACTCCTTACAAAAGTATTAACCTCATCATTAACTTATGAAAGAACTATTAATCTAGTCCATTACTTCATAAACTTACTTCTGACAGAACTATTAACCTCATCCGCTTTCACGTTTACTCCTAACGGAACAATAAACTCAACTGAAACAATATAAATCTACTCTTGGTGATAATCTTATCCTCATTCGCAGGAATATACAGTACATATTATCCTAATAAAAGGTTGAATTTTATCCTGTGACTAAACACTTATGTTCTCGACAAATGCATTAAACTTACCCATGTTATACATCCACATCTAGCATAATAATAAACTGTATTTATCACTACAATACATCCACTACAGACAAATGTATTAAGTTTACCCATGTTATACATCCACATCTGGCATAATAATAAACTGTATTTATCACTACAATACATCCACTACAGACAATAGTATTAAGCTTACCCATGTTATACATCCACATCTGGCATAATAATAAACTGTATTTATCACTACAATAAATCCACTACAGACAATAGTATTAACTTCACGTATATTTATAGAATTTATACTTGACAAATACGCATAAGCACACAGTAGCACAATGGTAAAATTGGTCGATTATAATGATATAATTGGAGAGTGATACCCGAGGCGGATACAGCGCAGATAGTCCATTGTGCCACTTTGAACTAAAACAAACAGATACGCTTCAAAAAAAAAGTAATAAATGCTAACTGTCCTACATTTTACCCCTTGAACAGAAAGTGCTTCAGAAGCTTAATGAGCGCTTAAAATATAGCTGAGCACATTTCTTGAGTCCATCTTTGTAAGACATTTCCAACAAATGTTGCGTTACATCGCCCCACCATTGCAATAAACATAGCTATCTTTGTAAGTCATATCACCCAAAATGTGTAAACCACATAACTCCATCATTGTAAGCCGCATCAACCTATTTTTTAAACCACATAACTCCATCATTGTAAACCCCATCACCCTACTTTTGTAAACCACGTAACTCCATCTTTGTAAGCCGTACCACTCAAAATGTGTAAACCACATAACTCCATGATTGTAAGACGCATCACCCTATATTTGTAAACCACGTATCTCCATCATTGTAAACCCCATCACCCTACTTTTGTAAACCAAATAACTCCATCTGTGCAAGCCATTTCACCCAAACTTTGTAAACCACATAACTCCGTCTTTGTAAGACGCATCGCCCAAAATTTGTAAACCACATAACTCCATCATTGTAAACCCCATCACCCTACTTTTGTAACCCAAATAACTCCATCTTTGTAATGTGTATCATTCAACATTTGAAATTCACATTATTTCGCCTTTCTAAGTCATATCGGTGTTTTATCTTTTACTTACTATAACAAAAATTATTTCTTTTCCAATGTAACTTCGAACTTCAGTAAAATTAGTTAGTTGAAATACAACCAAAAAAGGTTTTGTTAGATTATATATATAACAACCAATTCTAAAAGTTGTATTCATCATTGCTTGCATATTAAAACTGTAAAACAGGTTGAAATTGCTACCATATTTTAGAACGTTTCATTGAATAAAGAAGCAAGCTTTAATGAAAAATGCCATGATACATATTAGGTTTACCATAATTAGAATTAGAGTCTTTTTGATAAAAGTCTGGTGCTTAATGCTTTTTCTTTTTTACTTTTCAGAGTAAATATTTTATAGATGAAGGTTTGATTCATTAGTATCTCACTTAGACTAAGTGCCTTCTAGATAAAACTTTGAAGGTTAGTAACTTACATAAGAGTAGTTAATGTGCTTCAGTCGAATATTTTAGTGTGGTAGTATCTTGCAAAAAACAAAACAAGTATATACATATCCATAACAGAAGGGTTTGGTTTAGGTTTCGATATTTAACATTACTGGCTAATATTTAATTAATTCATTTTTTTACGTGTCGCTTACATTTTTATGTATTTCGTCGAGGTATAGCTTAGATCAGGGATTAAAGTTTACAGTAAATCTATTAGCCGTCTCTCAGAACAAATCATATAGGAACTGAAGTTGTAAGATGGAATATGTGATGAATATAACATCGTCATTTGTGGTAAAAACTCTGAGAAGTTTGTCATTATTTTTTCGTATATTAGTTTTAAGAAATTAACCACAAATTTATAGTATTAAACAGAATATGATCTTATTATGGGCAGATATTAACGGACTATCGATAAGCATAACATTAATTAAGGTATTCATAGTTTTGATCTAAGTTCAATAATATTTATCTTATTCAGTTCGATATTGTAACTGTTAAAATTACACTGGGTGTTTACTTACTTCTCGCCCTCTGCTCTTCCAAAAGTTGTTTCTCCAGATTTTCACGGAGCTCGCGCTCCCTAGTGGCTTCCACACGCAACTCGACTGTGAAAGACACAATTTAGATTTCGGTTTCGTCTCAGTTATAAACATAATATCGAATGTACAAATGATGATAATGTTGAAAGTTACTTAAAGAAATGAGAAAAAAAAGAGACAGAAGCTCGACGTTCTGATTATTTGTTTTTAATTTTTTTTGAAATGTAAGTAGCTTCACGAAACAATACACACTAAAACTCTTTGATTCATAATAGCGAGGAACGGAAAAATGACAATACTGTTGGTTCGGACGTGTTGAACTGTGCTTTATCTGTGTTTCTCACAGTTTAGCTCTATAGATCTTTTCTAAGTTTGACATTCAACAAATCTGTATTATAACATATTTAATAAAAGTTAATTACATTTGCAATCACTCCTATTTTTTACTTAAGCATTCAGTTTATTCAACATTCGAGTTAACTGCCCGAAAAAAAAATTTAAACACCCCATTTTATTTCCACTTTTACGAAAATTAGATGTGATTGAACTATATGTCTTTGATATGTTGCGTAAAAAAAAAACTACTTAAAAGGAAGAAAGAAAAACAATGTTATATTTTATTCGAGTAGTTTTTGTATTTAATCTTCCTGAATAATGTCTTTCTACATGTTGGATTTGGCTTTGGTTCCACAAAATTATCATGTTTGGTTGGAGTTCTTTTTTTTACCCTTATTTTGACTGTCCGCTACCTAGTTTTCTGCAGTCGTTAGCAAACCTTATCAAAGTACAAAATACACTGGTTCAACTCACTCTCATATACACTGTTGTTTTGTATTTCTTTCTCAAGTTATGTTTTTAATAAATATATATAACTTAACGCACATCACTAAATACAGTTTTTTTTACTATCACTTTCTCTATATATTACACTGACCTTTTTCTAAATTCAGTTGCCGTTCCTGATGCCTGGCGTTATCTGCAGCCATTTTTAAAAGACCTTGAATGTTTCTTAACAACGTTTCTATTGAAAACACTGCTTGGCCCATGGCTGTAGCTCCATTGTTCTGGAATAGCAATCCTTGGTTGTTTGCAAGTCTATCTGTATTCGCAGTACTGCTGACGTCAGGGTTGTCACTGTAATCTAGAAGCAAAAAAGAAAAAATAGCTCAACAATAAGTGACATTGTAAAACAAACAATGTTGCACAGTAACTATACTTATGTACTGTGCTCTAAACATGAATTATTAAGTGATATTGTAAAAACGAACAATGTTGTACAGTAACTATACTTATGTACTGTGCTCTAAACATGAATTATTAAGTGACATTGTAAAAACGAACAATGTTGTATAGTAACTACATTTAGCTACTCTGATATAAAGTAAAATGCCAAGATCACTAAAATAAAACGTTAATTAAATATATACTTACATCTTTTATTTCTTAATGCACTGATCTGGCTAATTTTAAGAGAGTGTTTATCTTAATAATATGAATTGAAAATTGTCAAAACAAACAGCAATACATTGATAACCTATAACATTTCACGTAGAATAAATCAGAAGAATAACATTTCACTGTGATTAATTAAACCAATAAACACATCGCGAATATTAATACTAGAAGGGTAACAATTAACGAAGGTCAAATCTATAAAAGGATAACATTTCACGGTGATTAAACTAAGAACATTACTTCTTCTAGGATAACCTTTCACAAATATTAAAGTGTTGAAATAAAGAAATTTAATTATCCCAACTGTTTAGTCTCCTGTTAGATATAAAAGTATTATCCAAACTGTTTAGCCCCTGTTAGATACAGAAGTATTGCCCCAACTGTTTAGTTTCCTCTTATATATAGAAGTATTATCCTAACTGTTTAGTCCTCTGTTAGATAAAGAAGTATTATCCCAACTGTTTAGCCCCTGTTAGATACAGAAGTATTGCCCCAACTGTTTAGTCTCCTGTTAGATATAAAAGTATTATTCCAACTGTTTAGTTTCCTCTTATATATAGAAGTATTATCCTAACTATTTAGTCCTCTGTTAGATAAAGAAGTATTATCCCAATCGTTTAGCCCCTGTTAGATACAGAAGGCTTATCCCAACTGTTTAGTCATGTTAGATAGAGATACAGAAGTATTATCCCTGTTAGTTGCGGATACAGAAGTGTTATCTTAGTTGTTGATTCCCTGCTAGATACAGAAGGCTTATCCCAACTGTTCAATCCCTTTCTATGAATTGATAGATAAGTATATACCAACTGTTTAGACCCTCGCTAACTACAGATACAGATTTATTACCCAAACTGTTTTGTGCCTGATAGTCAAAGATACAGAAATGTTATCCAGATTGTTTAGTTTTTGTTATATACTGACCTAGACTTGTTATCCAGATTGTTTAGTTTTTGTTATATACCGACCTAGACTTGTTATCCGAACTGTTTAGTCCCTGCTATATACTGACCTAGACTTGTTATCCGAACTGTTTAGTCCTTGCTATATATTGACCCAGGCTTGTTATCCAAAAAGTTTAGTCTCTGCTATATACTGACATAGACTTGTTACCT
>NW_013665693.1:479431-481894 GCF_000517525.1 Limulus polyphemus | reverse complement strand
ACTTGTTACCTCAATTGTTAAGTCACTACTATCTGTGGATAGACTTGTTACCTCAATTGTTAAGTCACTACTATCTGTGGATAGACTTGTTACCTCAATTGTTGAGTCACTACTATCTGTGGATAGACTTGTTACCCCAATTGTTAAGTCACTACTATCTGTGGATAGACTTGTTAAATGACTGTTTGTACTTTCCTGCTTTTTACTAATATATATTTGATTAATACTATTTGTTTTCCAGTGTCTGTCTTGTCAACTTCAAACCATACAATCTCACATATCTTGCCATGCAAATTTAAGGACACAAACTTGCCAATCAAATCAACAAACAAGGAAGTGGAGTAACGAGATGTTATGGAGCTTCTCCATCACGGGAAAAAAGTTAGCGATAGAACACGGATGTTTAATTTTGTTAGATGTTAGTGATCTAATTAAAAAACAGAGCTCTTTATATTTTAACATACGCCAATGGGTAGTCGAAATTAGGCCTTAGACAAGTTATGTATACGTAATACAAATACGTAATAATAGTTTGTATGTGTGGATGTATTACACCAGTACAGTAACGACACAAGTAAAATGTGTAGTTTGTATGTGTGAATGTATTACACCAGTAAAGTTACGACACAAGTAAAATGTGTAGTTTGTATGTGTTAATGTATTACACCAGTACAATTACGACACAAATAAAATGTGTAGTTTTATGTGTGAATGTATTACACCAGTACAGTTACGACACAAGTAAAATGTGTAGTTTGTATGTGTGAATGTATTACACCAGTACAGTTACGACACAAGTAAAATGTGTAGTTTGTATGTGTGAATGTATTACACCAGTACAGTTACGACACAAGTAAAATGTGTAGTTTGTTAAACAGTCCAGGCATAAGTCACACCAAAGTATGGATTTTTACTTCTATTCCTAATGAATTACCTTGTTCTCTGTCGTCGTCTTCATCCAAATCCGTGTCGTTATCATCATAGTCACCGAGGTCGTTATACGCTAGGTCACTTCCGCTGTGATCACCGCCTACATGATTCGCTGCCACAATTCCGAGTCTGCTGCTGTTTTGAGATAGATTTAGGGCTGGACTTTGGCCGTTGGTAGCAACACCTGTCAAATCAATTGTCGTACCATTTACAGGATATATGTAACTTTACTTTAAAAACTATATTTAGAAAACACGTTAAGATACGAGGAATATAAAGCGTGGCAATGTTCTGTTTTCACAAAGATGAAAGAATAATGACTAGAGATTATATACATATATATATACCAAGCTGTCCCTTACAAATTTGAAGTAATTAAAAACCCTGATCACACAATTCACGTACTGTCATGTTTCGGGTGTAACATATTGTTCCTTACATTCGTCATCTGCAATTAAAATATGGTGCAGTTACCACAAAACGTGTTACCGAGATCGGTAGTCACAGACTATAAATAATCTATTTTCTGCTTTACTTCTATCGATATCAATACATGTCTCCATAATTAAAACAAAAATGCCACTAGAGACTTAAACTAGTCTCTGAAAGCACTTTTAGCACAAACAAAATTTGAAGAGATTACTGAGATTGTGTTACCTTAACATAATGGTAGCAGAAATATATTAACCATGGTAAATTACGAGTATCAACTGTGTATACATAATGTATTTACGTATTTCTTCCGTAGTCTCTAGAAGCGTGGAAGTATACTAAAGCTATAAGACATTCTGAACATTTTTGAACGACCAGACTCGTCCTACGCCCCTCACATAACTCTCAATTTTGTCATTTTGCTTCACTCACAAGTATTCCCCATAAACTTGTATTGTTGAAAAATATCATTTGAACGTTTTACCCGCATACACGAACACATGACCGACAATCACACCGTTTCTGCTCGTTTCGGAATATTTAATTTTAGGCTTTTACTAAATATGAACCAAAATAATGCGCTTACCGTTTAAGAAGGTTGCATCTTTCATCCTCTGACTTTCGTTGTTGTAGTGTTTGTTTTTCCCACCAGATACATCGGGGCGCTCATCTCGAATTCTAAAACCAGGCAAAAGTAAACGTGAGTTTACCTTCTAATCTTGGTCAAAAACATAAGTACCTGCACCTACCGTGCTCGAAAAAGAATTCTATAGTATTCTTCTAAATAAACATCTCCATACGTATATGTTAGAAATAACAAAAATAGTTAATCTATATGTTCATATTAAATCAGTTGCTTCTACATGAATAATAAAATCTATAATAGTCTGCTCAAAGAATGTAATATATCTAATAATATAAAGAATGACACCGAAGAAGTGGTCAACAATATATTTGTATAACTTTTATAACTTGTGACTTAAAGGAGTGATCACAATATACGTATATATATATATATATATATATACACACACACACACACATATATATATATATATAAAAGAGTCTTTTTTTAGAGAGGAGTGTGTGTGTTATATATTT
>NW_013665693.1:461933-478505 GCF_000517525.1 Limulus polyphemus | reverse complement strand
TAAAGGAGTGATCACAATATACGTATATATATATATATATATATATATACACACACACACACACATATATATATATATATATATAAGAAAGGCTTTTTTCAGAGGAATGAGTCTGTATTACATATTGGCTTTTCCATTCAGAATTACTTTACCTGCTTTATGACTTGTCAAACTTTTTAATGCAACGAATATGGTACACGATGACAGAATGTCGTTGTCATCATGTGACGACTAGCTTCGATTTCAATTTTAGTTTTCTCTATTTGCAAAGTATTTCACTTAACCTGCATATAATTTCCTAAAAATTGACATTACGCTAAATACAATTTAATAAGTACACTTATTTAGGTCTAAAATACTCATGCGCAGTTCGTTCAAAACCATATACTTATAATTTTGTGAACACGCATTCAGGCGTTTCTGCATATTCAGCTAAGTTTTCCTTTGTTAGAACTTTACATTTACTTTACTTTGCAATAATTTAGCTTCGGTTCATTTCATAGGCTGTTATAAACACCTTTTAGCTACTTTTTCTTTACTACGGGTTTTATTCTTCCTTTTTGTAATTTTCTTTGTTTCAACTTGTAAAGCCCTGTCATACACTTAACGCTCATAACTGTTTCATATTCTGTACACTAATATTAATACCATTACTACACTTTATCTTTTTTATTTTACATGTAGTTTCATTAAATAAAGTTACGTCTACGTGAGTTTGTTTGTCTGACCGCGTAAATTGTTTTCAAATAGAATAGAATTTATCGATCTAACACATAATGCCTCAAAGAAAGCGAAGCTTAAATGGCGTGAGTTAAAATGGTGGAATAAAGAAAATTCAAGCGAAGGGAATGAAAACTACCGCAAATGTTTTGCGGGTCGCGTCTAGTAAAACTTAATAGTGTATATATTGTTCAAAAAGTAGTAGTATCATGACATGTCTATAGAAGGGGTAACTGTTAAAAGTACACTAGCATTCGAAAATATAGACTATCGTCATATTTCAGTTCTGTGGAGCTGAAAATACTGAAAAAAATGCATTATTGTTTCATCATAGTGGACAGACGAAAAGGAAATATTATCCAATTAACAATTCATAATATCAAACAAGCAGCTTCTGAAAAGTTCTTTTAAGACTTGTTTGGGTTTTAGCTAATCGAAAATAAACATAGAAATGCGACTCAGTAAAAGATATTGACATGTTTAAAACTTACAATATCACAGCCAAGAATTATTTATTTGTTGGTCATGTCAATCCTGTAATCACGGACATCATAATAGGATGTGTGAACAGTAAGAAGTACAATTAAAATTTAACTGTCATTTCACACCTGTTATTATTAACTAAATTGATTGTAAATATGGCGTTTTAATTTCATTTTGTAAAATTTCTAATTATTTTTGTATCGCTGTTATTTGTCCTTTTGTTCTGTGTTTTATTTTTATCTCATTACTATCGAAGAATAATCGTAGCATAGGTATTTCATCTATTTATAGTGTAGATAAGACTTTCGGATGCTATGTTTTGTTTAATTTTGCGCAAAGTTACATTCAGAAGTAATAGACTAAAGAGAAATCAGCTAGTCAACATCACCCTCCGCCAACTCTTGGGGTACTCTTTACCAACCGTCACATCATAACGACCCCGTGGCTGAAAAGGCGAACACATTGAGTGATGGGATTTGAACCTTTGACCCGCATAGAGCGAGTCAAGCACTCTAACCATTACTCCATGCCAGGTCTTTTTCGGATACATATTAGTTTGTTCAGTGTCAGAATCTGGTAGACTTCAAAATCACGACTTTGAATGTTACATTTAGTGTAAACAGATAGATAAATAAAATATTGATGACAAAATACTTTGCCACCTGGAAGGATGTTAATTTTTCCATGAATGCCCTTTACGTTTATTCGACCCTTGTTTTCAACAATATTGAGAACTAAACAAAATAAACAAAGATCTAAGATCTTGATGTGGGTTACTCGTTAATTCCTTATTTTAGCCTAGAAATGATATACACATAAAAATTATGAATGTTGATTTAATTCATGAAGAGAACAGTGCACGTGATAGCTCGCGGAGGAGATCAAAGAATAATCGTAGAAAACAAATAGTACATGAACGTGATTCTCTCCTCTTAGTCAAGTTGCTAGCCACAAAAAGCCTATTCTTTGTTAACATTGGTTGATTTTAAGCCATCACTCTATTCTTGAAGCGGTCGTCACTATACACGGTTTTTATGGGCACTTTGTTGCGGAGTGATATACCAGCTAATGACAAAATTGATCGATTGCGAAATAAACTCAATTAATGATAATTATAAAATGATACAGAAACCTCGCAATATACAGATCGAGATAAGACAAAATCCGACCTCGTGGAAAAATTATATTTCCTCTCAAAGGGATAAAATTTCATTATCTCGAACTTGAATATGCGGAAAAATACAGACATTAATAAACAATTTAAAATGAAATGATATTAAATCTACATTATACACACCACTGTTGTTTGCATCCAAATTCAATCTGACTGGTCAAGACCAATGAAATTAAAACTGTTTATGAGACTGACTAAATACGATAATAACTTGCTGGTCCTAATTTGAATATGCACCTGTTTATTGATCTTAAAATTGTGAAAAAAAATATTCGTAGGTAGAAGAGTTTTGCAATGTAGTAGGATATAAAACTAAAGAGTTGTTCCACTGTACCCTTACCATAATAAAAAACAATCAATCAATATGTTTAGAGGAACATCAAAAATTAGGAGTAGAGGTATTACATTTTTTGTCGTCTTCCAAAATTTGTTGTGCAAACTGAAGAGATCTACACATTTACATATAAAGTATAAAGGTCGTTTTTTTTTCTTAACATTTTATGAAATGTATTAAATGTTAATAGATTTAAGGATTTCTGGACAATAGTTACCAATAGCTTTCTTCAAATGATATGTATTTAAAAGACAGGAAACTTTAATAAAGATTAACAGAACGCCAAGGTTTGGCACATACAACATGAGTTATAATTAATGCAATGTAATATCATATATTGACGTTCTTAATGTGGTGAAAATATAGCTCAGATTTCTTCCCATATTTACTAACACAAAGTAAATGACAAGATGAAAGGTTCCTTTAAATCTATTAATTTTTTCTAATGATGAATTGTAAAGAAAATATATGCAGATCCTGCGAGATATATTTTTACTATAGAACTTAGGTCAGTTAATACTTTTAGCTCAAAAGGGGCTTTGTCGTCCTTATTCTGTAAACAAGTTTGCAGGTCAGGTTTCCATGTCTTCTTATCATAGGATATAAGTTAGTTGACAATATCCACTCTAAAGCTCCATTCTAATCCTAGAATATAGAATTTGTTTTGATCCCGCCTTTGGAATATAAAATACGATCCAATCCTGTAAATTAGTTTTCCGTTATGGGCCTACAATATGAACCATATGTTTTGGTTCGTTATAATCTTGGAGTATGGTTAACGAAACAAATGTAAATGCTCTACTTATGAAAGTCATTCCAATCATGAGTTTGTATATTTTACTCTTGCGGAAATAGGTCAGATTACAGATCCTGCTTTTAAGCCCTTTCTAATTATGAAAGTTAGATTAGGCTGTTAGTCTACCTGTCAGCTCTGTTCTGATACTGAATACTTAAAAAACCTTTCTAACGGTTTTTTATAATTCTGGAATCTAAACTGAAATAAAGAAACTATTCGCGTTGTCATTTATAAGTACAGTCTTGTAGACCAGGCCATAAGTGTTAATTCTAAAGTGTACACCAACTTGTATATGAAGTCTTACAAGTTCTGGACAGTAGATAGGGATAATTCCTATCCATAAGGTTCGTTATAATTCTAGGACTGAATACTACATTACAAGTCTTGCTTCAAAAGTCCACCTTGAATCAAGATTGTAATATGATTTCAATAATTACTCACGATGTAATTCAAATTATTCGAATCGAAATGGTTAAAAATATATATATTATTTATTGAATTAAATAACACTGTCACCGGCAGCAAAAAGGCTTCAAAATTATTGGATAACTTTTTTTTCAAAAATACCGTAGAATGATTGAAAATTAGAAACGTTTACACCAATTAACAAAACAGTAAAAATCACGTATTACTTCACAACCAAACAAAATAAAACTATTCATTTTTTATTGTTATATTTTAAGGAATGTCAATTAAGTTCCTAAAATTTATATGACGTATTAATTACCACCCAGAAGAATGTAGATCATATATTATGCCGGTAAGAATAATAACATGTTGACAATAATGTTTTATTACTTAAACAAATTGATATGACATACATACTATCCTCTAGACATCCCAAAACATACTTATATTTAAACATTCCAAAATATACTGATATCTAAACATTCAAAACATAATGATATCTAAACATCTCAAACACACTGATATCTAGACATCTCAAAACATACTATGATCTAGACATCCTAAAACATACTATGATCTAGACATCCCAAGACATACCATCACCCTGACAATTTCATATTATAACTCTCCTCAACGATATAACTTTGTACATTATTTTAACAGCTACAAAGCATTTATATTATCACCTTTACAGCGTCAACACCTGACTAACCTTAAAACATTTCCAATACCACTCGACAACAAGAAAATGAATTTGTATGTCACCTTAATTTAACTATTTAAAAAAAATTATAAAAGTATATTTAACCCATATATCAACTCTATTCAGTTTTATATTGTGTGCAGTATCTAATTGAAAACTTATTTCGTTACTTGGAAACAATTAGGAAATGGTATTAGGATGTGAACACTTTCTACAACATAGTTTGGGATACTATCAATTCATTAGACAACCTTAGGTTTACGGTAGTGTTTATTGATCGCGTCAACCTTGTATCATTAATCTAATGAAGATAGTAAAACATTTTCTAGTTTGCTCTGTCCTTGTTTCAAGGGAGTTTGAGATCAATAAATCTTTAACGTTTTTTCTAATAACTAGTTTTATGTAAACCCCTGTTTGGTTATTAGAAACATTACATTCTTCAGACGTTTTCCCAAAGAAAGAAAGACCAACCGATGCAAAAAAAAATGACAACGTTTATTTTCTAGGATGAGCTGTGAAAACCATTTTCCTCATTCTTGCTGCAGAAAACTTATGCGTGGAAGCTGGATTTTGTGAACATTGCTGTTTTATTTAATGACGTATGGTAAATGAAAGGCTTAATGATACGAAGGACATTAAGCACGGTGGAGGTTTAAAAGGGTAAGTGTATCTTCCAAGAGAATCTTCCTATTTGCATATCAATCCTTCATTGGGTTTTAGGGATAACTATGATGGTGGAGGAATTAGCACGAAAAGTTTAAAATTTCAAGGGAAAAAAACAAAAAGTCATTCGAGAACTTCATATTACTAAAATGACAGCAGTGCCTTCTATTAATGCATTTTCGTAGTTCATAACCGGCCAAGGGTGACTGGGTATATTTGCACGATTTCACGATGATCCGTCTTTGCAGTTTCGAGTAATTAAGCTAGCCTGACACTTGGGAGCGCTGTAAAACACAAACCGACCAATAGAAATGCTTCTGTCTCACGAAGTGCCACTCTGATGATTAATGTCTTCGCTGAGTTGAATTCCCTTTTTGTTGTCGACTAGGTCCTGACTGTAATCCATCATTCCGCCGGCTTATATTAACTGGCAAGCAGATAAAAATTCTACCAAAAGCTCAACTGCAAACTGGCCTTTTTTATTTGTTTGATCGTTTTCTTTTCGACCCATCTGTCGAATGCGAATAAGTTTCTTTATAAGCGTTATGAAAATGCTACAGATATAAAACGTAATAATTTCACCGTAAAGTGTGTTTCTTTCAGAAAAAAAAAGCGGAATATGAAGAAGGATTTTTAACACTACTTGTGTTGTTTCAACGTGTGCTAACCTTATAAACAACAATTTTTTTATTTCCTGAATTAGTTCTCATTATGTACTATTATTCTTCTCCAACTTCTCTGCTATTTTTGAAACTACAGTTGAAAAAGGGCATCACAAATATGATTTATTTGTAATTAAGCACAAAGCTACACAATGGGCTATCTGTGCTCTGACCACCACGGTATCAAAACCCGGATTCTAGCGTTACAAGTCCGCAGATACACCGCTGTGCCACTAGGGGCCACAAATATGATAGATTATTATATATTCTTTGGTAACTAGATTATTATTTATTCTATAGATAACTAGATTATTATTTATTCTATAGATAACTAGATTATTATCTATTCTATAAATAACTAGATTATTATTTATTCTATAGATAACTAGATTATTATTTATTCTATAGATAACTAGATTATTATTTATTCTATAGATAACTAGATTATTATATATTCTATAGATAACTAGATTATCATATATTCTACATATATAACTAGATTATCTATTTTATAGATAACTAGATTATTATCTATTCTATAGATAACTAGATTAAGACAAAAGTAGCGTTAATTCATCTTAAAAAGAATCAGACTCCAAGACGCGGTGAACGATTAGCAAAGTGAGATAAAATTTTAAAACGATTAAAATAAGATAGGAATATTATTTTAAACACTGTAAATATCGAACGATATTATTTTGTTAACACTCTCCATTGGTGAACTAACGTTGCAAGAAATATGGAGGTTTTGTTTTTGGTTTTTTAATTCCTAGATTTGGACTGAAACTCGAAATCTCTCGCACTTCGCGTAAGTGCTCTACTAACTAAATTAAACGATTATCCACTATCACTTGCTAGTAAGGCACTTTTACATACTTCAAACTACAACGCGAATAAGGAAGAATTATCTTCTAGCTCGGAGGTTTCTATCTTTTTTTGTGATTAACCCATCAGACTGGGGATTCGGAAGTGCCTTACTAACACTTTCAGCCTTGGGCACATCATTAAGTACGGTAGTACTTAATAGTAGGGATCGTGATGAAACAAAATGGCAGCCATAAAAATCGCCCGTTTAAAACCATCTTTAAAACGTCTGAATATTAACAATGACTATTTCACAGTATTGACTGAGCAAAACTAAAGCTTATTGTACTTATAAAGCCACCTATAGCGCTATATGCGTGCTTATGAAGTGAATCAAAATTTCACTATTTCAACGATTTTTCACCTAAGTAAGTATGTAAGTGACTTTTCCAGGGAAACGTACAGGAAACATGAATAATCTTGTCACCCTAATTATTTCACAGAACTCTTTCGTCTGCGATTCCAATGATTCCTTTCTTGTACCGAAAAGAATATTGGTGTGTATATGTATATATATAACAGACGATGCGCTACTTCGGGCATATAATTAGATTTGAGAGTAGGCTGGTAAGGCTCCTGATGAGTAATAAAATTGTATCGGGTATACGGTGCCCCACGCTTTGTACTTCTGGAGCACAAAAATATAGCTAATAAAAATGGAAACAAACAAGTATAATAACAAAAAACGTAATTTTATAAAGATAAGTAGGGATCGATATATGTGTAACCTAGCTAGCTATAGTAATATAGAAAGTATTAATGCTACAAAACGTATTGAAACAAGAAAGTCAAAAACTACAAAAATAGAGTTACTTAAAAAATAAAACGTATCTCTACTTTGACTCAGACTAACATAATTACAGTGATTTGCGAAAGTAGGGATAAACATTTTTTAAGTAACAATTTTTTATAGTTTTTACTTATTTCAATACGTTTTGTGGCATTAAAAGTTTTTTTATATTACCATAGCTAACTAAGTTACGTATGTATCGATCCCTACTTGTCTTTACAAAATATATATTATACTTATTATAAGTGACAGTTATTTATCTATAACTAGCCGTTTCAAGCTATGCTTAAATCATAAGGATTTCTGACCTAGCTCATTAGTCGCTCAAGTAAAAAACAACATTTTAGTGCAGCCGGCTTTTAATTTTAAATCTTACAGAATCCCATCAGCCTGTCATTAACACTCGTTACTGTACATATGGCTTTTGAGAGTTAAAAGTAAAAATATATATACGATACAATGAAATTATTTTTCGATCTACATTAATTACACAAAAACCCTCGAATGTTGTACAAACAAAGTCTTGATTTTAATTCAAACTAAATCTAATTATATTTTTAAAACTATATCGTTATAAAATTTTAACTGCAGATCGAGGGGGTGCCGAACCGGAACTTCTGGGTCAAAAGTTTGGTCCGTTTTAGAACCTGGGAGGGTGAAATACTCTGTATAGACCTTCCTACCAGCCAGAAAGTTGGTGCATACTCTATTACTTTGTTCTTTTATTTTCACTGATTCTTATGTAACATCCCCTTATTTGGTTGCGTTACTCGTAGTATATTAATAGATCGACGAATGTTCGCAATTATGTTAGTTGATATATCCTTTTTATGACATGTCCATTTCATGGGGTAATAATTTACCTTGTATACTTTCACCATACTTCACTAACATACGGGTCCGGCATGGCCAGGTGGTTAGGGCTCGAATCCCCGTCCCACCAAAGATGTTCGCTCTTTCAGCCGTGAGGTCGTTATAATGTGACGGTCAATCCCAATGTTCGTTGGTAAAAAAAGTAGCCAAAGAGTTGTCGGTGGGTGGTGATGACTAGCTGCCTTCCCTCTAGTCTTTCACTGCTAAATTAGGGACGGCTAGCGCAGATAGCCCTCGTATAGCTCTACGCGAAATTCAATAAACAAACAAACAAACACTAACGTACGATTGCACTTTAAGTCCTTTGCGCATTATACAGTCCCGCAATTTGCACATATGCACACCCACATAATTCTATTTTCACATAAATACCCTTTTATCAGCGAATAGTGGGATCGACCATCACATTGTAACGCCACTACGGTTGAAAGGACGAGTAATTCCTGTGACCGAGGGAATTGGAGCACGAAGACCTTTACTTGTTAACCGCTAGAAACCAGATTTCAATACCTGTGGTTGGCAGAGCACAGATAGCCCATTGTGTAGCTTTGTGCTTAACTTGAAATAAACAAACAAACTTGTTAACTGCTTTTATTAATCAAAAGTCATTAACATAAATTAAATAAGCTACCAGTTGGAAATTGATTGTTAAACCATAGAGCTGTTAGTATTGGATATCCATGTAACAAATCCCTGCCAAGCGCAAATGGATGAAAAAATATGTGTGAAAAAGATATCCCTTTGCTCGGATTTTATCGTGATTAACACAAGTACTGCTTTACGAATATATGGATCATAAAACAGTGTTTTAGTCGTAAACTAATAAAACTAGAAAGATATTTTAAGTTCATTAAAAAGATCATTGTTGTTATTTTATAATCTAACCCAAAACAACTTTGGTGTGAAAAAAAAGTGCGAATAAAAAATGACTGAGTGTGCGACTTAAAGGAATGAAATCAAAATTGACGACCAAACTGGTAACCAACTACAATTATAGCATTGATAAGAATTTTACAGCAAATATTCATTCATGAGATGGATAGGCTAAGTATTTTTTTTTATCCATCATCATGACCCCATAATTAGATATCATGACTTTTTGTCAATAAGCATCAACAAACTATACCAAATAAGAAAGTAACACTCGATAGTAACCAACATTAGGCTTAGGATTGAAACCCTATTATTCGGAACAAACCTTTACTTTACAGAACCAACCAGTTTTTATAAAATATATGGTAGTATTTCTTCTCTAAAACAGTGTTAATGGGTTTCTTTATACTAACACCATGGCATTTAGACTAACAGTTTCTTGTCATCACCCCCATGCAATCGGTACAGCCGTATCAAGCATCATTATTCATCTAATATCACGTGACGCTAAACCCTCTTTAATTAGGATAATTTCATAAAATTTAGTAAATTTGTGCTTAAAGGTTGGCAATGAATAATCAATAATAACCATCCACCCATATGATTCTTTTAAAAAATTTGAGCGAGAAACTGATAATCTAGGTTTCTTGGCCTAACCAATACTTGTATATCTGCACGTTCTTCCACCTTGTAGTTTTGTTGTTTTAAATCAGCCGTCTTTAATCCGAATGACAAAAAGCTAAAAACGGTCGACAATTACTCTTAGGTGAAGCTGTAGTAAAAATTTTAGACCGATAACTCATGTGACTTTTTTTTGCGTGCGCAAAAAGTTTCGTTAAATTTGAGCAGTTTTTGTTGAATAACTTTGCACATGTGGCTTATATTTACACCAAATGAGACTCCTAATTGTAGGTTGTAAAGATCTATCAGTTTTTTCTATCAAATAAAGTTTCCGTACATTTGGTGCGAAGGAAAAAAAAGAAATAGGAAGAAAATCAAAATTGGAGATGTTATATATCAGGTATTTCTTAATGGATTGTTTTGAATTTTGGTATGTGAAGTAAGAGTCCAGTAGCACACATCCACTGAAAATATGAATTAGTTTGGATTACCACAGCTCGAGCTACAGAAGGTGTAAAATTGCTAAACTATCACACCTGTTAATAACACACAGTGTTTCTTGATTTGTGAGAGCTTTAACTAGTCTGTATATGAAGAATTAAAAAGCCTCGATGAAAAAATGTTTTGATTATATGCTAAGTCCTAACTTCTTGAAGTAAAAAGAGAAGCTATAAAAACAACATCCTGTGTCAATTTCTGCTTCAATTGAATAAATGTACAGTAGTGACCAATAAGAAAATATGCCAACAGTCCAAGTCTCGGTACTTCTTACAAAGGTTAACTTATTAACACTAAAGTCTCCCTGTGAAACAGCGATAAGTTTAAGAACTTACAACTCTGAAACCCGGGGTTCGATTCCCCGCAGTGGGGTCCACTATTTGTCTTACATAAAAATTGAGTAGTTTCAACTAATTTGTTGGTCATATTTTTACACTAAAAGTTTTAATAGGAAAAACATAAAATTAATCAATGTGATACGACGTGTGTAGCCCACAGCTATCGTGAATGGCGTGAAACAAGTCAGTAATTTGAGGATTAAACAAATAAACATCGACTAATTATCTAACGATAAAAAAACCACGTGTACTTCCAAAACATATATTATAATAACTACAGTCTGTATGATTGTTTTTAGACAAAATAAGTATGAAAACATCTGAGTAACAGTATTATGAAATTAGGCTTAGGTTATGCTTGATAGATAGTTCAGGCCGTATAGCCCCACCCAGTGGCACAGCGGCATGTCTGCGGACTTACAACGCTAGAATCCGGGTTTTGATACTCGTGGTGGGCAGAGCACTGATAGCCCACTGTGTAGCTTTGTGTTTAATTACAAACAAACAAACAAAAAGGCCGTATATCTTTGAAATATGTAAAGAAATTGTATTATGAGCGGCAGCAATACATCTCAACGTTTCGGATAACTTCTGTTTCCCATCTTCGGACAGAACGTACACGAAATGTCGAAGTGTATGAACATTTGCTTCCATACGCTGCTGCTGCTGCCCACAGATAAAATATGCTCAAATAGGCTTAGGTTGAAATTGGAAGAAATCAAAATATTACGTTACGGTAATTCTATGGTCTTTAAGTGCCAAGACCGTAGATCTTATTACGTTACGGTAATTCTATGGTCTTTAAGTGCCAAGACCGTGGATCTTATTACGTTACGGTAATTCTATGGTCTTTAAGTGCCAAGACCGTGGATTTTATAACGTTACGGTAATTCTATGGTCTTTAAGTGCCAAGACCGTGGATCTTATTACGTTACGGTAATTCTATGGTCTTTAAGTGCCAAGACCGTGGATCTTATTACGTTACGGTAATTCTATGGTCTTTAAGTGCCAAGACCGTGGATCTTATTACGTTACGGTAATTCTATGGTCTTTAAGTGCCAAGACCGTGGATCTTTGATACCAGTGCTATTTAAACTTTCAGTGAGACGGTTGTACAAATAACAAAGAAATCCAGCTATAACATGATAAAACATAAAAATGCACTTACATCTTTAATTAAAGGTGCTAATAATAAATAAATTTAGTTTTCCGAAAATTGTTTAATCTAGAAGTCTAAGTTTAAGGGAGGTCCAATCTACACTTTCATCAACGTGTGTTATTGAGTTATACTAGTTTCGGAGAATTCAACTCCTCATCAGTAACCCTGAACCCAAGTTGGCCAAAGAGTGATAAGCTGGACCTGTATCATAGTGAAAAGTATCAAACATACTGTTGGTGTGAACGTGCTTTGTAGTCACTATGAGAAAAACCTATACACTGAATAGGTGAAGTGAAGAAAAA
Organism: Limulus polyphemus; assembly: GCF_000517525.1. NCBI lineage: Eukaryota > Metazoa > Arthropoda > Merostomata > Xiphosura > Limulidae > Limulus > Limulus polyphemus. The sequence continues at coordinate 466,244 of NW_013665693.1, read as the reverse complement.
GTGTCATTGTCCACTATTCAATTCTTCTCATATATAGCCGAACATTGTATAGGTTTTACTCATAGTTACTATAAAGCACGTTCACACCATCAATATATTTGAATTAAAGGTGCTCTATAGGAAAGAAAAATATTAGGATGGCCAAAGTTTCGACCAAATGACTGTCAGTTGGTTAATATGGAGAGGTAGGTGACTCGGGTTTTTACCGTGGTGATTTCGAAAACTAAACAATCAATTAATAAGTGTAAAAGAAGGTTGTGTTATTTTATTCTTCGGTCTTGTCCTATTCAATTAGTCTAAGATGCAAATTAAACACGATTTTCAGAGATTCGCACGCTCTACTTAATTATTTTTTGCCTAAGGAAATATTTATCCTGAAAACTTTTTTTTTAACTATTCCTTCCCTCTAAAATAATTGTGATTGGATTAATATCCAATATTTGAAAGTCTTTAACGTTTCCACATCCAAGTGCTGGGAAATCTTCAAAATACTTATTTTTGTATTACTTTCTGAAGTTACTTGTAACCAGTTTCATTTCAGTAATATTTAAGTGCATTCTGTTACATAGTACAGAACTTGCATTAGAAATCAGCGAGTAGTAAAAGACAGATAATAAATACTGTTTTGAGGCAGAAAACCCATTTATATACATAGAATTAATTTTAGTATATATAAATCTTGGTAGGTATATATATATATATATATTGTCGATGCAAACTAAAACCCTCACTATTAAATAAATATCTGAGAAGTTTGTCTAATGATCGATATAAACACAGCTATCTACTACTCTGTTTCCATAGTTACTAATAGCATTGTCAATTTCTCCTTTAAAATTAACTCGAATTGACGTTATTTGTAAAAGTATCTACATTTTCGTCCAAATGTTTATCTTTGCTAGCAGTAATAGATTAAAGAATGGACTAATACATATCTATATGTATGTCCATTATTCCCTACATTATTTAGTGGGCTAAGATATAAGTCATGTTTTTGTACAAGTCAAATATGTGCTGCTGTTATCTTTATTACGTTAATTATCGTCTTAAGTTTGAGTACTAAACCTTCATTTCGCTTACACACACACACACAACAAAGTGTATTTCTTTGGGTTGGTTTGTTTTGTTTTTGTTTGTTACACGAATACTTGTGCTATAGATTTTGTTCTAAGTTCGACCAACTTTTGTCATCTTAAATTGTTGACTCGTAAAAATACACGTATCTTAACGAAGGCAAAATCCACCTTAATGATAAGCTTTCCAGAATGTTAATATAATCCCACAACTCTTTCTAACTCGAGTTTTCTTCAGACAATAATTATTCTTCACGGCGGTTTCTGTGAGTCGTAGTGAAGCATTCGTCCAATCACATTTTGTTAAAACCTAAAAGTAACTTTTCTACAATTACTGTGGCTTACTTTTGCCATCATAGGAATAGATTCAAAAATGTTACATTATACCTATGACGTTCCAACAGTAAAGAATAAGGTGAGTGTCTCTCACTGCTTTCCACAGGTTTTATGAACAGCGAAACTATACGAAGGTAACACCACTGACCAGTCAGTTAAATAGTAATATACTGCCCACACGCACAATAAACACTATAGATCTCCATCTGTAAAAAGTGCCAGGGTACCAACGGAATTTTTGTTTAATTGTGATTAACCAGATCTCTTTTGATCCTACATGTTTTTACTATCATGATGTACATACGGGAAGTAATGCCCACTATGTAAAGGGTTGAGGGAATAGCTTTATGAATACAATAGCACACCTACTGTCTTACAGAACTGAAATAGACAAAATTTAAGAGAAGATAAAAGTTTGGTTGTTAATCTTACTTTTCGTGTTCTTTTCGTCCGAGGAAGGGTGTGTTTTTCTTTTAATTGTAATTTATAAAGCTATAAAATCTAAGTAAACGAGGACTTTTCAAAAGGAAAACCAAAACATGAAGAAGAAAAATAAGGGCATTTCATGAAAATGTATTAGATATTAATCACAACGAATCTAAATTTTAGGACTCACTCATGTTATAAACTAACTCAAGAACTTAGTAGCTCGTGTAACATATCCTTTATAAACGGAATAAGTGAGTGGTATCCGAAAATATGAGGTACACCTTGTTTAAATTAATGATGACTTTGTGTGACCGATATCCGGAAATTTAAGGTACATTTTCCTTGGATTAACGAAGACTATGTGTGTGACTGGTATCTAAAAAAGTGCGTACATCTTGTTTAGATTAATAATGACTTTGTGTGACCGATATCCGGAAATTTAAAGTACATTTTCCTTGGATTAACGAAGACTTTGTGTGACTGGTATCTGGAAAAGTGAGTACATCTTGTTTAGATTAACGAAGGTTTTGATTAGGAGTTTGAAAAATGGTCAATTAAAGGAGAGCAACAAATTTTAAGAGATTCAACTGTTTAACAATCCTATTCATCCAAGATCACAATTTTACAAGACAGTTTGAAACTATAAATCGATAATGTTTTTCTTAGCATTAATGAGTGTAAGTTCATGACTACGTCAAATTATACTGAGTAGTTTAATTCCGAAAGTAAACTACGTTTTTTCTGTTTCTTGGAATATTTCTGAAACTGAGTTCTAAAGATATTTAGGTACTCTAAGGTAAGTGGTGCTTGAATAACTAACTAATTGTAATAATTCAAAATAAACCAACAATTTCAACTTTTTCTAATCTGGGAGCCTGTTTTAAAATTTTATAATAAAAACAACAAAGCATGTGTATTCTAAGGGAAATTAATATGACTGTGTAAAAAAAAAAAGATAACATCACTAGCCTGCCAACTTTGCATATTTCCTCTCTCGCGTGTGGATTGTTTGTTTTTGAATTTCGCCCAAAGCTACACGAGGGCTATCTGCGGTAGCCGTCCCTAATTTAGCAGTGAAAGACTTAGGCAACTAGTCATCACCAACCACCGCCAACTCTTTTACCAACGAATAGTGGAATTGACCGTCACATTATAACGCCCCCACGGCTGAAAGGGCGAGCATTTTCAGCGGGACGGGATTCGAACTCGCGACCCTCAGATTACGAGTCAAGCGCCCTAACCACCTGACCATGCCGGGCCCTCGCGTGTGGAAGTTTTACTGCGAAATTGTCAATTTATTTATTTTTACTATAAATACGTCCTTCCAGTCAATCTATAACTGTGATAAACGCCGCCAAAATTTATTCAGTACTCATCTTGACCATTTTATTCCTATCTTTTCGCGAATGTGCTCTAACAAAAATGATCAGAAGACCTTTTCGTTTATCCAGACTATTTCAATTAGTTAAAAACAAATAACTTCAGATCATTCACACGAATAGTGATAAAAGATGCAGATCTCAATATTTCATACCAATTTATCGCGAAATCTATGTATTTAATAGTACCTAACGTTAGTCGCGCCCACAAATGTAATAGTCACCATGTAAAAATTATAATAATGGATTTGACTGCAATAAGATTAAAGGTCTATTACATTTGTCGTTGAAGAGATTATTGAAGTCATGGACAAAAGAATATTAAATCTAAGGTGATATGTAACTTTTGTAAGCGTGCCAAAAAAGAAAAACAGAAAGAGAGAAAAGCAGAAAATTAATGATCCACTTCAGGCAAAGAGTTTCTAAAAGTTAAGATACGAAAAACGTTGGATCAACTGTAATGTATGTGGCTTCAAAAAGTTATTTTTGCTTACATAAAACTAGTAAAATTTAAACTGTAGTTAGAATTCCTATGAAAATCTGTAATATGATTACAAAATATTCTCTTTGGATGGAACATACAAAACTAATAGACCATTTTTTAATTAACAATTGCCATTTTTGTTGTAGCTTGCCAATAAGTAAGCAAATTAAATAATAACATAAAAAATAAAAACGTCGCGATATTATGATCAAACTCAATTTTATGATATACTCAGGAATGTTGAAAATACCTACACGGTTATAGTTGAACTTATAATGGCATAAGATTAAATCTTACCTAAGTATATACATGCTAACACTAAAAAAACGGCCTCTGATTTTGTTTAATAGAAATGAAAACACAAATTTCTATAGCTGCTCTCTGAGTAAACATTATTTCAAAAATTATTAAATTTCATTATTAACGTTCCTGATTTGTTAACTACAAGAACGAAGACCGCTTGAATTCTAATTAAATGAGCCCAATCAATGAGCAATCAGACTTAAAATACAAAAACAGATAGATGAGCATACTGACGCTCAGGCCCCCCAGTAGCACAGCGGTATGTCTGCGGACTTACAACGCTAGAATCCGGGTTTCGATACCCGTG
>NW_013665693.1:454087-461087 GCF_000517525.1 Limulus polyphemus | reverse complement strand
ATTTCAAAAATTATTAAATTTCATTATTAACGTTCCTGATTTGTTAACTACAAGAACGAAGACCGCTTGAATTCTAATTAAATGAGCCCAATCAATGAGCAATCAGACTTAAAATACAAAAACAGATAGATGTACATACTGACGCTCAGTAACAAATAAATGTTAGCACTAACTTGGCCTCCGATAACAATACCTACTACCAAATGTTGTTGTTTTTACTAGGATGTTAATGTGCTTGTTTTAATAAGAAAAAAATTAAAACTCGATTTTGTATAAGTTGGAAAAGAAGTAACATATTGAAACCTTCTGTACTGCTGCGAATGAATTAATTTATGTCTCGAATTTTAAGTCGTTTCTTGAAATTCTCGATAAAATTGAATAAAGTATCAATAATCAAAATATTTGGACACTTTTCATTAGAAAAAATAAAGTTTTTAAATCACTCAAACCTCGTAACGTGGATCAGAACTTTGATAAAATATAATCTACTGATATAATTATAATAAAACTGAGAAAACAAAATAACTGACCTGTTTGAGGAATGGATGTCAGAAACATGTCCGGCTTTGTCCTTGACGCCAGCGCCCTCACTTCGTTGAGAAAGTCCGTGCAAATGAGAGTGACTAGATGGAACTGTGAAGGATGAAGACAATGTACTAGAAAGCATATTATGGTGTGACACCTGGTGGTTTAGTGCCATGAAGGGTAGTGGATTGATGTGTGGAGGCGCTCCAGTTGCTGCTGCTGCCGCCGCCGCCGCCGCTGCAGCAGCTTGCGCCACCATGTGGTGATTGTATCCATTGTTAAATAACGACGCCTTGTCCAAATGGTCTCCTACAAAGAAGATGATTTTAGGAACTATATAGCTTGGAAATAAGAAAATATTTAAAGCGATAATTCATTTTGATTTTAGTAAATGATCCTGACTACGAAGAATCCTAAAAAAAAAAAAAAACTCCGTCGTGTGGAAGGCGGAGAAGAAATAAAAAATTGTAGATTTGTACAACAACCGTAGTGTCAGAATTTTAAATTGATGTTTCTTTGTGTACATTTGATAGTTCAAACTGTTCGAAGTCATGGAACCCTCTTATTTCGTTCCTTCCGTCACGGGACCCCAACCCTTAACCCGACCTTCAACCCTCATTAGAAGGCTTTTCTTCTTCCTCTTTTATCATGCGTACATATACATAGGCAATTTTATATATGCACGAATATTTATTATTTTGTTGGCTTGCGCATGTAATTATATGTAGAAGACTGAATATCAACAGACTCGTGATTTTAAAAAATTCATATGGTCCCTAATAGGTTAACATTTAGAAATTAAAAAAAAAAAACGGAAAAAAAAACATTACCTGTTATCTTTGTGAGGAACGCCAGATGACCTTTCATAGAACTTTGGAGTTCTACAGAACACAGTTCGAAAACCACTGGTCTGTTCCACCCGGTTTTTACTTACAACGGGCAAGATGAAACGTTAGACACATGGAAGGGTTTGAAAAACCCGGAATATAATGTAAAGTGTGAACACGAAATATGTCACCCTCTCATAGTCGTGAGTTAGGGTATAATTAGATTACAACTCTTCACGAGTGTTTATATATGTGTGTTATATTTCAAAAATCACCATAATACTGTTATTTAGTACAGTAGCATGCAGAATACAGTGTAATATTGAGAATGCAAAGATTCAACATTTTTTTTTCTATCTTTCCAATTACAGTTTTTAAATATCAGCAAAGTGTTTGTCTACCTCTTTACTTACAAAACGTTGAATCCACGCTTTGTTTGTGTAATTAAAAAAAAATCAGACGTTTTACTTGATAAAAACGGCATTGGTCTAATAAATAGGGTTCATAAACCACGCCATACTCATGAAAGAAAGCAGCGATAAATATAATTTATAAGTTGTGCCATCAAGGGCTCCTGGACGTTATAAAGAAAAGGGCGCCTCAGACCTGCTTTGCCTCCTCTATAACAGCGCTACATACACAAACGTGGGTGTACTTATTCACTCTGATAAACAGAACACAGTGCAACTTTAAAAGTTTTACCCGAGCGACCTGTTTGTTTGAACGATTCAAATGTCCGTTAATTATGACCAGATCTTCAATGTACGTTTAACGTTTTTATTGGTCGAACGCGAATTTTAATAGCAGAGTGCAGTTGTAAAACCCCTATTAAGACCAGCGCTTCAATTAAAGCTTTCAGTAATATACAGCCGACAAGAAAAGAATAATTATACCTATAAAGCATCAACTAGCAGATATTTCATATGTATTGCAACCATGTCTTCTACATTAGCGCGCTAGACCGATCTCCGTCTCAGGCTATTTGTTTATTCTGACATCAGGGTAAGGACCTTGCACGTGTCACATGGCTCAACAAAAATTATATAATCAACGTGCTATATTATATTATCTGTATACGTATATAAGCTTTTCTCCCGTATAATATTCTGACGAGTACAAACTTAAGTGGCAGGTAGAGAGTCTTAGCGGACACCTATGGTTTTATTTCTAATTAGACTTAACTTTTCCATTTCCTTCAAATTGTAGTCTAACATAAATATACCGTGTCTCTCTCCTTTTGATACTGGGAACATGCGCAGACCTCATCCCTGGCCTCACGTTGGCAGGTCAACACAGCAGACCGAGTTTCGATTGTCACTGTCACGTGTGTGGCTATTTCTTATTCACTAATGGTTAAAAGTAGGGTGAAATTCTCCAGAAGAAAATTAGAGGTACTCAAATGTGTGAAGTGGATCTATTTTTGAAAAAGAAAAAATATCTATGTGTAAACATAAAAAAAAATACGACAAAGCAGCTCAAATAAGTACGGGTACTGGAACCGCCTTAAAAAAATAAGTACCGTTGAGTACCGATAGAATTTCATCCCTGGTTAAAAGCTGGTTGAAAACTCTAGATATATAAACAGAATGAATGAAAAAAAATTAGATAATACAGGGATCTTCTAATCCCCATGCACATTTTAAAGTAAAAATTGAAAAATGTGAAATAATATGTTGCTCGATTTGTTTTTCGTTGGAAATATGAAATTTCATAACAATTGAGCTTTAATTTTATAATCATTCTTAAATACGCAATATTCAAGCATACTGCCGTTGCTGGAACGTGTACTTCTACACAAAGGCAAAAGCTGTATACGCCCAATCGTTGCAGTGTTGAAGTAATATTATTCTTTGCTAGAGTAAAAATGTAACTTTCGAGGGTGACACCTTCCACTAAAAATAAGTATCAATATATGTGTGCGTATCTGTTCCTTATACGTTTCCACATTTCTCGATCAATCAGCACCAAATTTGACAAATTGATACAGGATGACGTGAGGAAGGTCACTGAGGGAGGCTGGGGGTGGATCCCCATCTAATTTCATTTCTAATTTTGAAAAACTACAAAATCAGTACAATTTGACACAGTGATACAGGATGACATGAGGTATGTCATTGAGGGGGTGGGGTGGACCCCCCAACTAATTTCATTTCTAATTTCGGAAAACTACCAAATCAGCACAACTTGACACAATGATATGACATGAGGGTTATTGGACCCATCATTTAATTTCATATTGACAGAATTCTTGAAAACAGTATGTCTTTTTTTTTCAGTATTGGTACCTTTATGTATTTGTATTGCACTTTGAGTGTTTATTATATTTTAAAAAATAGAAGCACAATTTTCTATTCTTTGTTAGAAACGAGTTTTTATTTCACCCGTCAAAAGGACTGGTACTCCAGCTAGTATTTGATAAATATGCTGTTATTTACTGATTCAGTAGGAGTCCTTAATCGCCTTGCGAGGGGGAGGTAAAACTTTCACACCCATTGACTTATCTTTCTTCCATTTTATCTACTCGCAACTTCTTCCTTCTTCTGATACCCCTCAGTGGCACAGCGGTATGTCTCTCCTGACTTACAACGCCAGAAACCGGGTTTCGATACCCGTGGTGGGCAGAGCACAGATAGCCCACTGTGTAGCTTTGGGCTTAACTTCAAAAGAATACTATAAATGCTATAAATTTACCAAATTCTTATTAACACATGTACCCGGTGGAACAGCGGTAAGTTTACGAACTTACAACGCTAGGATACAGGGTTCGATTCCCCGCGGTGTACATAGCAGATAGTCCAATATGGCTTTGATCTAAAATAACCCATCAAACAAATCATACAAACACCCAAAGTTGTTCAGTAGTAATCTGTTTTCTCACGTAGTTGAAAACAAATGACAAGAACTGGATAATCATTGAACAAATCGACATTTTTGCCTTCTATCAAAGTTTTATGCCCCCCCCCCCCAGTGACACAGAGGTATGTCTGCGGACTTACAATGCTATAAACCGGGTTTCGATACTCGTGGTGGGCAGAGCACAGATCGCCCATTATGTAGCTTTGTGCTTAACTTCAAACAAACTAGCAAATCAAAGTTTTAATGAGCTTATTCTCAAACTTAGTTTCGAAATTATTGCGTTGCACTAGACTTCAGATAGGTGTGAAATCTTCATTGTTGCAGCTTTCAACTACAATATCAGGAATATGAACTATCTGACAGAAATCCACTTAAAATAATAACAAAAAATTTTAAAATTAATAATATCTAATACCTGACATAATTAATTCCTACTAACAAAAGAAAAAAATATATTCACTTCTTTCTTTTTTTCTTTGAACAGATTTATATAAACAATTCATGATAATCGTTGTATGAATTTTTACTTATTTGACTGCAAATTATATCTTTGTTATTAATTTTCTGGGCAGCACGGGAGCTGCTTTTAATGAGCTTCTTATATTTTCAATCTTTCAATATAAAATCTGCATGTCTAGCCAAGCACCCCCCACTTTGCAACTCCTTTCTACACCACTGTTTATATGTGATTGTGGACATATAAAAGTAATAATAAAAAAATGTCCAAGTATGAAAGAGAAGAGCTCGAGATGTTCTGTTCGAACGGTAAGAAACGCTCGGATTCCTGAACAAACACAAGATCTCGTAATGAGCAAGCTGAAACAGGTCTTACAATGTGTATCAGATAACGTTTTGATGTGTGTGTTTTTTTTGTTGCAACCAGGAACAATTTGAAGATGAACCATTTAGTGATAGTCAGCAGATGAATCATCAGATCTTTCAAACAACTTAATCTCATTCTTGTTTTTTTTTTAACAGAATTGCTGAGGGGCAATAGTCACAGACGACACAGGATCTTAACGGACTGTACTTTTATCAAGTGGGTTGCAATGCACGTGTTAAGGATTTGTTTGTTTGGAATTAAGCACAAAGCTACACAATGGGCTATCTGTGCTCTGCCCACCACGGGTATCGAAACCCGGTTTCTAGCGTTGTAATCCGCAGACATAGCGCTGTGCCACTGGGGGGGTGGGGCGTGTTAAGGAATATTCAGAATAAATTCCAATATCAATTAACCGATTTGGAGTACGAAAAATAAATGGCAAAATATTAGAGTTGTAAGGAAATATTTATTTTCCTGTCTCGTAGATGTATTATTTAGAAGTTTGAGACAATAGTATGAAATTGAACATGTTTAGCGATTTTTCGTTGCAAGTTACATTTCACTTTTATAGTTAACTGATATTCATCTTTACTAAAAAGAATATAATAAATTTAATACAATTTCGTAGTTTAATGTCGCAAGTTATATCTAATGGAAATTAATGGTATTAGTTATATTTCCAACCTATGATACAGCAATGGATGAGTATGGTATAAACACAATTAGACACTTTACTGAAGTCTTTAATAAATATTAGAATAAATCCTAACGCTACCGGCATATCTAGAGTCACAACTCTAGTTTCAAATAACAATAAAATGTGATTAAAATTCTAAATTAAATTTAAATTCTTACATTATGTAATATTCGTGAAAGACGACAAACTTATAAAGATGTAGATGTTAACTTCATAACAAAGAACTAGCTGTTTCATCTAGAGATATTTCCAATAAAGTGCATTATATTAAGCTAACGAATAAAACATAAACGTTCTAAGCCACAGAAATTTAAATTTAAGTGAATCGTATAATGTTCCGGAACAGGGCATAACCTTCTCCAACTGCAGATGTATGAAAGTGTATTTACGTGAAAAAAAAAGTAAAGAAGACAGTCTAATAATATAATTTATATTTAAGATAAGAAAGCATTATTGTATTTTTATGGAAGAAAGCTGAATTATAATTCCTTTAAATTGTTTAAACATTAATCTTATTGACTTGCAACATAAGTATTATTGGTTTATTATTAAGCGAGTTGTGGTTTTGTAATCCTTTTCACTCAACCATACACTGCACATCTTAGTTATCGTCTCATTCAAAAAGGTAACAACATTTTAGGTCTACGCGAATAACAATCAAACACCCTGTACGATAGACTACACTCTCTTTCAACCGTAGTCAAATTATTTCTGGAAACAGAGGTTCGTAAGAATACACTTTATCTGGAAGAGAGTTTGCCTTTGTTCAATGGGACGTAACTCTACTGTTCGACTTTATTAGTTTCGACAATGAAAAATCACCAACATGCCTTTTTCAAATCCTCCTCCAGTGTTCGAAGTTTGAATCTTATCGCTTTCTGCCACGTTTGCCTTAATTTTAAAAATTACTGTCAAGATTGGGGGATTTATACTGAGCAGACTAATCGATGCGTTTATGTTTACTCCTAACTGTATATAGAAGCACGAAAATGGCTTGTAATACTATACGCGTGCATACTTCTTTCAGATTAGATTTCAAATTTTATAAGGTTCCCTGGTGCACAGATGAGGAAAAGTTACATTTCAATAAAACCAGACAGAGAATATAAGAGAAAAGAGTGGGAGATAAGGTAATGCATGGTTTGGTTTTGAACTGTTTTAAAGGTTATGTCTTTTTAATTCAGGTTAAGACTATAAGATAGGGTTTAGCAGTAGTAATATTGTGTAACTTTGCGCCTAGCAACAAACTAACAATCCCTTGGAGACGGCTTG
>NW_013665693.1:442545-454012 GCF_000517525.1 Limulus polyphemus | reverse complement strand
ACCCATTCAAGCCGTCTCCAACCATTATTAGTCTCAAAGTGGGTTCCTCGTCATCGACTTTGAAACAACCCCTTATATTTCTTACGTAAATTTGTAATTTTAGAAATATTATTAATGCTGGATCTTTCATTTATACTTTTGCTTCTACACTGTTTTAGGAATAAATTTGATTGAAATAAACAATTTATAACATTCTTCTTCCTTTCCGTACATTTTAAGGCATTTTCTGTGAACTTCTTACAAGCCAACAGTTATAGTAACAACTGGGGTCACTGGGAATATGCGAGTTGCAAGCATCCAATCTTAGTTTTGGAAGTATACCACCTTTAAGCAGGCTCTGGGGTATGCAACCTCCTTTTTGCCAAGGTTTTCTAATCACTTGTGCCTCTTAACCAAAAATGGAACTCTATTTTTGTTAAATTTTATTTGATATTTACTTTGTTTTCAGCGAGTATAGCGTATAACAAGCTACTTAAAGAGATCAGAACTAAAAATATGTCCAGTAACGAGCATGGTTAGTTAAATATACTGTTCAAAGTACCTTTGCTATAATTATTAGACTGCATTACTTCATCAGTTGGGTACCTTCGCTGTTAACGATATTTTCAGCCGTTAAAACACCTATTAAACCATATAACTAAACACCAGAAATCTATCCAAATAACACCACACCAGCCTACCTACAAAATATTAGTTGTTGAGCTTCTTTTCAGCTCTGTTTCAGTTATGTTTTATATCGATTTCCAGGTTAGCACAATCACCACGAATTCACAGATTCTTAAAAACACAAGTAAACCTGGTCCTTTTCAGGAATTTCTGTTACCGAAAGAAATATGATGAGCTGTATGTAACAATGTTTGTTTTAGCACGAATTAAACCATATATAGCCATTTTTTCTATATAGCAAATTTCAACCATGAAAAAGGAAAGTCTCACTTCCAAAAGAGCTCTGGTTTTTCGGTTTCTTGTTCTCTGATTGGCTGATTTTGACCGAAGGAGCTCGTGTTTTCTGTTTTATTGTTCTCTGATTGGCTGATTTTGACCAAAAGAGCTCGGTTTTTTTCGGTTTCTTACTTTCTGATTGATTGATTTGGACCGAAAGAGCACGGTTTTTTCGGTTTCTTGTTCTCTAATTGACTGATTTTGACAGAAAGAGCACGTTTTTTTCGGTTTCTTGTTCTCTAATTGACTGATTTGGGCAGAAAGAGCTCGAATTATCTGGTTTCTTGTTCTCTGATTGACTGATTTTGACCCCTACTTACTTATCAATTTTTAGAATCATGAATATAACAATTTTGATAATTTTTAAACTTAAATCGTTCCCTCGCCCACTTAATGCCGATGCTAGTATTACTGAGTATCGAGATTTCCAAAAACCTGTTCTTCTGATCTGTGGCAAGCTGTATAATTTTAGCCTCCATGATATCTGTATAAAACAAATGGTGCGTATCAATCACTTGCCACTTTGGAGTTCTCTTGAAAATGGAAAGCTTTAACTTATGTGAGCAGAGCAAAATAATGTAACAGTATAATATGTATATTTTTAGAGAAATTTACTCTAGAATAGATTTTTTTCAAAACTTACAAGCAACTCACCCGTTATATGTCCATTTTCATAAGCGTGATAGTCCATCTCCAATCTTCCTTTCTTCATCAGGTTGTTCGGTGAGGTGGACATACTGACCATTGAAGCTCTCTTAGGTGGTCTCCCCGGCCTGCAACTGGATAGTCAGAAAACCCGTTACGTCGAACAACACAGGGGATTTTCCACCCCTGACAGAGAGGGCATGGTAATAAATATCACCTTGTAACAATAATACCTGTGAGAACACATTGGAGTTACCACTAGTTCACAAGAAATTTCAACCAGGGTTTTCCTGCCGACCAATAATTCCCAGTTTCTAAAATCTCGCCAATCAACAGTTACTATACGATTTAATTGTATTATTCTGATTATATTTCCCACGTGTAAAGCCAAAATTTAAATAGCATGTTGTTGTTGTTTTGTTTTTTGTTTTTTTGGAGGGGGGGGGAGCAAATGTCGAGCAACATAACAAAGACTTGAATTAAATTAAATTAAAACTTAAATTGTTCTATAAAAATTTTATGCTTCGTACAGCAATTAAACTAAAATCAGAGGAGAAGGTCATTAGCCCTAAATTCGTTTAAAGTTAAGACTAGATTTACCGTTGAAGGCTGCTCCTATCTGTTACTACGTCTGACAATGATGGCTACAATATGGATAGCCAAGCCTAATAAATGTGAATGTAAGCTCAAGCGAAGAGGCTATTCGATACAGAATTCCCATATTATAATCTGACTCGCGCATTGTTAGTGATCTCTTTCGTGCAATAACATTCCTAAACAATAGTTTAAATAGTCGAACGCTAAAGCTAATTCATCGATCACTAATTCAATTTATATTAGCAAAAATAACATAGAAGAAAATACGTAAGAAAGTAAAAACTGTGGAAAACAGAAACGTAAAAATAAACTATTGCACATTTTTACTTGAAAAACAACAACAGGGACGTAAAAGTAAATGATTACACAATTATATTCCAAAAAGTAATTAAAACTTAAAAGTAAAATATTTTACACTTTTATTTTTAAGAATTGACTTTTGGGGCTTAAACCCTTTTTCAATAAACCGTATTTACAAACACTGATAGAACTGTGATAAAATTAAAGAAATCAATACTAGCCCCTGAAGAAGGGTGGGGGAAGAAGCACGAAAAGTATTTTTTAACAATAAAAATGCAAAATCAACTTTAAAAGTTACTTGTTAATTTATATTCAAATAATAACGTATATCAAAATAAAATATAACTGACATCGTATGAGAGGATTTTAAGAAATAACAGTACTGTTATACCCCCAAGTATTTAAAGTATTCAGCAATTTATGTAATTGAAAAAAACGTATAAAAAGTGAAGATTATGTTCTGATTTTTGTTTCAAAATTGAAGCATTGTTCCAAAATAAAAAGAAATAGAGCTTAACAATACTGTTTTCGTGATTATGATTTTCCCGAGACAAAAGGAGTTTTTAATATTTTAACGTTTGTTTTAGGGAGTTAAACTGCAATGGAATCTGTGTTTTGTTCCCCTTGTGTACACAGAGAGTTGTAACGGAATCTTTGATTTGTTCCTTGTGTACACAGAGAGTTGTAACGGAATCTTTGATTTGTTCCTTGTGTACACAAAAAGTTGTAATGGAATCTTTGTTTTTTTCCTCGTGTACACAAAAAAGTTGTAATGGAATCTTTGTTTTGTTAATTGTATACATAGAGAGTTGTAATGGAATCTTTATTTTGTTAATTGTATACATAGAAAGTTGTAATGGAATCTTCGATTTATTCCTTGTGTACACAGAAAGTTGTAATGGAATCTTTCTTTTGTTAATTGTATACATAGAAAGTTGTAATGGAATCTTCGATTTGTTCCTTGTGTACACGAAAAGTTGTAATGGAATCTTTGTTTTGTTCCTTGTATACACAGAAAGTTGTAATGTAATCTTTGTTTTGTTCGAAGAGTTCGAAACTGAATTCATGAATTATATTCTCACGTAACTTTAATGATCATCACTTTACTAAGCGACAGAAGTCCGTTTGTATTAATAAACAATATATTTTGAGTGAATTCAAATTTGTTTTGACATGCTATCTATAAGCAACTGAACTGTAACTAGCAGGCTGAGTACACATGAATGAGAAACAAAAGTCTCTCTCTCCACATATATGTGTATTCAGCCTGCTAGTTAGAAAACTACTGTTGTACAGCCCTGTTCTTAGTCTGCCAGTTAATGAACATTTGTTGTACAGCCCTGTTCTTAGTCTGCCAGTTAATGAACATTTGTTGTACCGTCCTGTTCTTTGTCTGTCAGTTAGAAAACATTTGTTGTACAGTCCTTCTTAGTTCACTGTTAATAAACATTTGTTTTATAGTCCTGTTCTTAGTCTGCCAATTAATATACATTTGTTGTACAGTCATTTTTTAGTCTGTCAATTAGAAAACTCGGGTGTACTTAGTTTTCTAGTTGATAATCTACTGTTAATCATGTATACTTATTCTGTGAGATAAAACATTTCAGTTGTTCAGACACGTATACCTAGTCTGTCAAAAGTAAACTTCTGTTACTATGTCATATATATATATATATATATATATATACTTAATCGTCCAATTCAAATATTTCTGTCTCTTAGTCATTTGTACTTAGTCTGCCAGCTAAGTTCTGTCAATCAGTCTTGTTCTGAGTAATGTGTGCTAAATGTGTAAGCAAACTTGTGCCGTTCAGTCAATGTAGTTAAGTGATCAGTCACTTAGAAAAGTTCCGTTCTTCACTTACGTGAACTTAGTCTGTTCATTATTTTTATGTATAAGTGAAACAAATGTCAAAGACAAAATGTATTTGCATTGTTGAAATATACACTGACATTCTATACTTGGATACTATGCCCATACCATCAAAATATACACTGACATTCTGCACTTGGAGACTATGCCCATAACCATCAGAATATACACTGACATTCTGCACTTGGAGACTATGCCCATAACCATCAGAATGTACCCTGTCATTCTACACTTGGAGATTATGCCCATACCATCAAAATATACACTGACATTCTATACTTGGAGACTATGCCCATAACATCAAAATATACACTGACATTCTATACTTGGATACTATGCCCATACCATCAAAATATACACTGACATTCTATACTTGGAGACTATGCTTATACCATCAAAATATACACTGACATTCTATACTTGGAGACTATGCTTATACCATCAAAATATACACTGACATTCTATACTTGGAGACTATGCTTATACCATCAAAATATACACTGACATTCTACACTTGGAGACTATGCCCATAACCATCAAAATATACACTGACATTCTACACTTGGAGACTATGCTTATACCATCAAAATATACACTGACATTCTACACTTGGAGACTATGCCCATAACCATCAAAATATACACTGACATTCTACACTTGGAGATTATGCCCATACCATCAAAATACACAATGACATTCTACACTTGGAGACTATGGCCATAACCATCAAAATATACACTGACATTCTACACTTGGAGACTATGGCCATAACCATCAAAATATACACTGACATTCTACACTTGGAGACTATGCTAAACCATCAGAATATACACTGACATTCTACACTTGGAGATTATGCCCATACCATCAGAATATACACTGACATTCTACACTTGGAGACTGTGCCCATAACCATCAAAATATACACTGACATTCTGCACTTGGAGACTATGTCCATACCATCAAAATATTTAGATCCACGTGCTTGCCTACTATCGCTTGCTCAACACGATAACCTAAGCTTAACTTGAAGTATGGTTGGATAACTTCGAGAATTTAATGATCACTAATAACGACTTCTATTAAACAATGCTGGAGCAAATCCAGTAATAAGCCCTTTACGTGATTAAATATACTTTGAAGTTGTGAAGCCAAGCGCAAGTTAAAATCCAGATAGCAAGCAATAAATGCCAGATATAAAACAAAATCCTCTCGTTCGTAGTGGGTATGTAGATATTTCGGCGCATAAAGTTCGATTCGGAAAACAATGGGGAGATAAGAGATATGACACAGATGGTATATTCTCATCACGGCAGACTGCACGAGACTTCTCGACACTTAAGAGAAGGGAAACGGACTTCTTACTAGGAATAACACAGCGTCGAGAATAATGACAACTTCATTACGACTTGCTCACTATCTTTACAAGGACCTGGCAAGATCGTGCTTGATAAATTCCCCTCTTTATCAGTTGGGTCATGTTGCGGTGGCTTATGAGGTGTAGAAATCAACAGCTTGGGTTTTATGATCCTCTATTCCAGTTCCATTCCTTATAATAGCATCCAAATAATATATTTTATGGTCGCAAGAAACAAAACCTTTTGTTTTAGCAAGGAGTAGTTTTATAAAAACAAGTTCAATGAATATTTTTTGGATTCCTCTTAATTTGTCCATTGTAGCTCGAAACTTGTTAATTTGGTTTTATAATAGCCTTTAGAACTATTGTTTTTTTATTTCGTCTGCATTCATAGTTTAAACCTCAATGTAGAAAGGAGTGGTCGTTTCCAAAGAGGGTTTTAATATTTATCAAATTTGTTTTTTTAACTAACTCGAATACAATATAGTGTTATGACTTAATTTGTTCATAATTTTCTCCCCTATTACTATATTAGTTTTATATTGAAAATATAACGAAACGCCCGATTGTAAATAAGTTTGTTTTATTCATCATTAGCTAAGGATGCCGTTTCGGATCAAAACAGAGACAAATACTGTTGTTGTTCGTTTACACTTTATGTATTATTGAGATTCTGTCTTACGTTTAGTTTTATGAAGAATTTTATGAAGTATTCACAACATCAGACTAGTTTTTAAGCAGTTTCTATTCTTACTATAAAGTTTCTGATAATTGAAATAACTTTATGATTAATTCAACTTATTGTTCATTTCATAAAGTAAGATAGGCTTAGTGTTTTTGATTGTTTCGTTTTCATTTTAAATTTTTTTTAAATTAGTTTCTTAAGCAAACAATCAGCTAACAATTAATACAAAACATTTTAATCCTCCAAGTTGATTCCAACCATCCTTATTCAAACACCTTACGGTTGTAATGATATCGAATATCACACATCTGTTACAAAATATATATCATCATTAATGTGAAGCACATCTTACTCAACTTCTACTCCAAAACCAGCGTATTCACTATGTTGACAGTGGGTGTTACTCTCTATTGAAAGAATCGCTCAGGGATGTTATTTACTGTTTTATGGGGTACTTGTATTGTAGCTAATATCGCCTTAAGAAATAAAACTATTTAACGACTGTCACATGGAACATAGACTTGGTTTCGAATTTTTGTAGTCCAATTTGTGGTTGGATAGCTTTGGAAAGAACGTGAATTTTGAAAGCTAAGACGATTTTCTTCTTGTCGTAATTCAGTTAGTTCGATTATGTTTCCTTACGAGAGTCTTTGTTCGTTTTAAATCAAAGCTTACTTCTTTAAATACAAAATCTCGTTTTCTTCTGTTAGAACCAGTTTAAATCGTTTGGTGTTCACATTTGCGTTTCCTACCTCTTACCACAACCTGTTTTTGTTTTTATTGACACATTTACCAATAAGCTTTTTTAAACTTTATACCGAGCCATTTCTTTTCTATAACCAACCACGACTTACTTACTTTACTTGCCCTTCTACGTACTAGGCCTTTAAGTTAAGCCCCTCATTGTTGCGGTGATCAGTTGATTGTGTTTTATTATATTCTGAATCTTCATAGGAATACCCCAAGAATAATTAAAAACTGAAAGATTTTAATTGTTGAAATAACGGTATAACAATATTATTGGTTCACAAGTGCTCATAAGTTGATGCGAATCATCTCGGATTGTATTTGCTATATGATGCCCCCCCCCTTTCTTTTTCTCGTAAGACCAAAAGCAATAAATCAATGTTGAAGAAAATCTCTAGTCATGACTCAGATTGCAGGGACAATAGAACAGTTTGATGTTTTCTCCAATCAAAAGAAGAAGAAAAAAAAAGCAGCAAGCAATATTAAAACATTATTTAATCAGTACCAATTATTTTGAATATTTATCGAAGTAAATTCACAGACACTGGGTCCCCGCTATCTTTACAAACGCCGAGGAAGCAACGCAGACTTTCATAATGAGTTGCGTTGTTATGACGATCCTGAAATAATCCGAAACCGAAAAGGGGAGACTGCTCTTTTCATTTATGACTCATGGCTTAACACAACAGGCCGACTATGTCTGTCTGCACCGGTAACGCTAAGGGATAAAAGATACACACGTAATGGGCTGGGATGGAAAAACATGTCCTCACTGTAAAGATAGTTCTAAAACGTACAGTAAAAGATGGTGATTTCAGAGTGAAAAATGACGGAAAAGAACATTGGTGTGATAGAAAAATAACACTGCACATGATCCTACTACTCTCATTAAAAAAATAGCTATTATCTAATGAACAGTGTGGTGTCTAATGTGGTCAACAAAGATCATAGAAGAGGGGTGTTTATATTAGATGTATAACTTATATGTGTATACGTGATGTGTGTATGAGTGATATGTTTACCATTCACGTAATTTAAATAAGTAAATAAAACTAATTTGGAATTCAAAACGAGAAGTGAAAAAATGCTCTTAACAACAACAACCAAAAAGAAAAAGAGATCAATTTAGAAAATAAAAACACAGACAGAAGTACAGAGCTTGTACAGCAGGCGTTCTGAGTCTTCTAACATATCCGGTGATGGTTAAGGTTAATTGCCAGCATATAAAAACCTAACAGAAAATAATATAAACAAGTCCTTAGATCCGATTACAACAACATCTGAGTACAATCAAGTATGCCTAAAGATTTACCACTACAGAGATCGCTAATGAACTTATAAATAATTAGGTGAACAAGAGTTTAGCGTAACCAAGTGGTTAGTTTGCCGGGCTGTGGATCAAAGGTTCAAGTCTCTGAATACTCGTATCTTTAAAACGTAGAGCCTTATAATTGTGACAGTCAGTTACGCTATTAAAGTCGCTGTATAAGCGGCTGGGGCTACAGACTGGTTGCCCCTTTCGTCAGCAGCTTTATATTAGGGAAGACTGTGTCTGAAACTTAGGGATGGCTCACCTGACTGTTTAACATATATGTTGGATAAAAATATCGGATACCAAGTCGATGTACAGAGGAAAAACAGATCTAGGATGTTTAGGTATATATATATATATATTTACATACCAGCACACATTACTTACGTGTTGTATACATTGTTATAAAGCATTATTCTATATGCATGTATATTTATTTATATATCCACAACCATACTTTATGTGAGACAGAGAAATGTTAACATAAAACTTGAAGACAAATGTACGCCTCATGATTGGTCTGTGAGATGGAGGTGGAGCTGAGCGTGATAAATCAAGGGTCGAACTCTCTTACAACCACCTACAGGTACAGTACAGAATTGTGAGTAAGTATACTATGAATTTGGGTTTGGCTCGCCTTATACGCGCACAAGGAATATCTGTACAGATATAACTAGAGAAGTAATTAAACCCTGATAATAGGGCAAGATGAGAACGTATTCTGATACGTTTTCAGACCAGGTTTCGAATAATATTTTGTTAATCTCATAACAACCAAGTCATCTGAATAATAAAACCATCAGATGAGAAAAAGCTTTTGAATAATATTTTGTTAATTCCATGACAACCAAGTCATCTGAATAATAAAACATCAGATGAAAAAAACGCTTTTGAATAATATTTTGTTAATCTCATGACAACCAAGTCATCTGAATAATAAAACCATCAGATGAAAAAAAAACGCTTTTGAATAATATTTTGTTAGTGTCACGACAACCAGGTCATCTTAATAATACAGATATTAGATAAGAAAAGACGAGTTTTTGAATAATGTTTTGTTACTGTCACAGCAGCTAGATCATTTAAATAATAAAAACATAAGGCAAGAAGAGACGAGCTTTTTTGTTTGTTTATTTGCTTGTGTACAAAGTCACAGAATAGGCTATTTGTTCTCTGTCTAACCGGGGGGATCGAACGCCGGATTTTAGCGTTACGAACATTTGGATAACGTTTTGTGAGTATCATAACAACCAAGTCATCAAAGCGTAGTAAGCTGAAACCTTCGAGATCCGGACCTATGTCTGAACTAATAGCCCCCTCCCCAGTGGCACAGCGGTATGTTGTCTGCGGACTTACAACGCTAGAAACTGGGTTTCGATACCCGTGGTGGGCAGAGCACAGATAGACCATTGTGTAGCTTTGTGCTTAACTTCAAAACAAACAAACTGAACTAAAAACAAAAATATTTCAAACAAGTAAGAACAGGGACTAATGTACCGATAAGGCAGATATCCATGTGTTACCTGTAGGTAGAAACACCAGTCGTATAAAATGACGTGACTAACTGACATTAAATGAGTGGCACGTGATTCTAGAATGAAATCACATCTACCTGTGCACAAACTGGTTATATTTAAACTTATCGTTCAATATCAACTTTACAGCATCGACGTGATGGTATTAACTTCTTCTCATTTGTCACTTTTCAACAGTCGACGGTAGTGATAAACTAAAATCACCTGTTCGTATCAGAATTTTTAATCGTAATATGTAGTTAATAATGAAACTTAACGTCCATTTCAAATTTGTGGCGTTCTTCGTAACGTATAAACAAACTTAATTCGACTAAAAAAATCATCAGAATTGTGCGTCATCGAAAGGAGAAACATACTTACTAAACCTGATTGGTGGAAAGACTACCGATATTATTATGATAACATTTGTACTGGAAAAATAATCAGGATTCCACATATAGAAATTTATATCTTGTTTCATTTCACTTTTTATTTTCTTATTAGCTTCATTCTTATATCTTCAATGTGTATTTAATTCATAAAAGTTAACCCTTCTTAAACCTTCACATATTTACTCTACTTAAGTCCAGTTCTGCTAACTCCGGTATTTATTGAACTCGTTTATATGAGATCAGTTTTACTACCTTCCTTCTTCTTTTCATTCGAGTCCAGTTCTGCTAAGTTCATTATACTTCTATATTTCACTCATTCGGATTCTTCTTTATTAGTTCAGTATATATATATATATTACCACCTTAAGTCAAACTCTGCCACTTTCAATATATACTTAACTTACTCCAGTTAACAGTGTTTCATTAAGGTTTTATTCCCTGTTTCAGATGACAACACACATTAATGTTCCACATGTTCCTTTAACTTATTCCTGTTAACAATATATATACTTAACTTACTCCAGTTAACAGTATATATACTTAACTTACTCCAGTTAACAATATGTATTTAACTTACTCCAGTTAATGGTGTTTGTTTCATTAAGGTTTCATTCCCTATTTCAGATTACTACACACATTAATGTTGCATATGTTCCTTTTACTTACTCCAGTTCACAATATATACTTAAATTACTCCAGTTAACAGTGTTTGTTTCACTAAGGTTTCATTCCCTGTTTCAGATGACTACACACATTAATGTTCGATATGTTCCTTTTACTTACTTCAGTTAACAGTAGATATTTAACTTACTCCAGTTAACAATATATACTTAACTTACTCCAGTTAACAGTAGATATTTAACTTACTCCAGTTAATAATATATGCTTAACTTACTTCAGTTAACAGTAGATATTTAACTTACTCCAGTTAACAATATATACTTAACTTACTCCAGTTAACAGTGTTTGTTTCACTAAGGTTTTATTCCCTGTTTCAAACGACAACACACATTAATGTTCGATATGTTCCTTTTACTTACTCCAGTTAACAATATATACTTTACTTACTCCGGTTAACAGTGTTTGTTTCACTAAGGTTTTAT